>NC_068359.1:12405020-12521322 GCF_020536995.1 Dreissena polymorpha | reverse complement strand
TTATGGATGCTTGATATATGTTTAGTACTTACAGTTGGAGTGGAGATATGATAGGGTGAAAGAGAGTTTTGAGCGCAACAGCTATTTGATATTCATATTACATATACAAATCTAATTGGCCCATCAAGGCAACATATTTCAAATAAACCCAAACATGCTATTAATTATTCAAAAATATTAAGCAAACACGAACTATGAGAGTTTTAAAAGAAATAACGATATCTAAAAAAAATTAATATGTTATTGAATCGAGGATTTAAGGATCGGCGGACGTCGGGTGACATAAATTTATACTTATAACGCAGTTAGCACTAACTGTTTACTACTTACGAAGGATATATTTCGATGGGTTCTTGTCATCCTGCGTCACACCTACGTCTATCAGAGGCAAGCTATTTGTTCATTTCTAGTCCTCACCAAAAGATTCACCCAGTCGAACCCAGCTGAAACCCAGTTGCCTCTCCAGGTTTCGAAGCAAGGACTGGGAATCCGCCAAGTGCCGTCATATAAGATTGGATATAGGTTAGGCCCATCTTCAATTTTCTCTGCAAACAGAAATACAGTGTATGTATGTGCTTTCTTGTTCGTGATGATGTTTGTGTTTGTTTGTGTGTTTTTTGCTGCTGTTTTTAAAACTATCTGATTGGAAACGAAAACAAACACGCACATGGCTTCCTTTTCCTTGTAATTGTCCCAGTATGTTAACATGAACATGCACCAAATGTTAGTGTATGTATGTTTTGTATACGACAGAACGACAGTTCGACGGCCGGTTAGGCAAACGGGCAAACGGAAAGACAGACAGACAGACAGGCAGACAGACATACAGACAGAAGAACAGAAGACAGATAGACAGCAGACAGCAGACAGACAGACAGACAGGCAGACAGCAGACAGACAGACAGACAGACAGACAGACAGACCAGACCGACAGACAGACAACAGACAGACAGTCAGACAGTAGACACCAAAAAAGAATTTGTCAAAACAAATATCAAGAAAGAAACAAAATATCTTTTACGCCTTACTTTCGTCTACACATGCCTTGTAGTATTTCCTTGCCTTTGTAACCACTTCCGGGTCGTCGTGCTTGTCGGCAACATCAAGAACACCTGTGAAAACACGCGCATTTTATATGTAGTTTGTGAAATGAAACCGATTATTGTGTCTCCTCTCTTCTTCGTTTTGTTCAATCACTCAGGTCTGGAAGGCGCTTAAAATTAAATTGCGGATTGATAGTAACACTTCTAACTGTTATAAATGTGCAATTTTTCGAAATTAAATGTAAAGTGTAAAAATACCGTAGTGGTCTATTAAAAAACCGAAAATGCTTAGATCATGTCAACATATATTTCCACCAAAACATACTCAAGTCTCCTATCAAGTATGAAATTAATTTTCCTTCGAATGCTGCTGTAGGAAAACACTATCATTTACAACAATATATTTGTACCAATAATGTTCGAACACTATAGAAAGTATATTTACATCATAATTAGCTTTATAAGTGGTCAGAAATATGTGCCAATACCAAAACACCCAGTCTGATATGTTTATGCAGATTTTCGTATTATTTCCCAGCTTTAAAATTGTGTAAAAACTGTTCACAAATGATAACAAAACTGTATTTAAACCAGACATTCCGTAAGGATTGTATCGCATTTTAAGCGTCACCTTTGATAACGACAAGACAGTTTAGGTAGATTTTTTAAGCGGTTAATATTGAAATTACGCTAAAGAAAATATATTCATGAACTTGCTGTTGTTTTTTATTTGAGTATAGGCATCTTCTCTATAAAAAAGTCATAAATAAATATATTCCAGTTTGCAAACACGTAATATGATAATAAATATCGAATACGCTACTGAGCCTAAGGTCAGGTGAATGCTTTAATTTGAATGCCTACAACTGTTTAGATATCTTGCTCGAAAGTCAAGACAGTGACATTAATTACCATTAAGTTATAGCGACACGGAGTGTTAGGTCAATGCGTTCGTCGTAATTTTCGTACATCTAAAACGTACGCACACCTTTTACCTTTTACTATGATATCAACGTCATCACGGAGTTGGGTGAAAGTGCCAAACGAACTCTTGTCCTCTGGGATAACGTGCTTTTGAATCCACGTACCACACGCGAAGTTGAAAAAGTCATCGCATGGGTTCACCTCAGTATCCATGGCGCCACGCACCCTGGCGGCTAAATATATATATTGTTTACAACAAACGATAAACGAGACATCCTTTTTAATTGGTTGAAACGGTATTTGTAACTAGATATGTCACATATACTGATATTACACATGTATGGACACATATAAATAAAACTTTCAGTTGCTTCCACATAGCAAATCATCTTTACTCAAAAGCCATTATTCCACATAATGACTTACAGATAGAAACTCATTCTTTTACAATCACCTACAAATTAAAGTTATTCAGCAGTGAAAATATAAGCCAAATATGTAATTAGTATAAGAAGAGTGTAGCTAATAACAAATTTGGGACCATATTTTTTATATCCAAAAAAGAGTTAAAAGAAAAAAGTTATGTCTTATTGTTCGTTCCCTGTTATATTTGTTGTTGGTATTCTACACACCCGCCATAACGCAGCCCTCTGTAAGGCATACTTCCGGCTCCGCTGAAAAGACAAAGTTTGCGCAACGTGCAAGTATATCGCTATGTTAACCTGATCTTTACAGAAAACTTGCTCAAAACTTATGCATGTCAGCGTAATTAAATAGACACAATATACCATTCATTTTACAAAAGTTCGATATAAATGAACTTATTTGTTATAAAATTGCATCACTATTTATTATTAGTTCTTGTGCTCTTTCAACACGGCATTTAAAATTGAGTTTATAGGCATGGTAAAATAGTCCCTATGTTACAAACGTATGGAAAACACTTCACCACTATAAAGAATGTTTGTAAAGAAAAAATGTCAAAAATATCCATACGTCAACGTATCTTGTCATCGTTTAAGTAACTTATACAAAAAATTAACTTGAGGAAAATACATTTACTTAGCCAATTTTATCATATTTTGTAAAACAAAATTTGAAATAGTTTAAACGTATTCATTTCAAACAAGAATTGTTTTACAAGTTAGATTTGAATAAGAAATATTAGTTGATCGAATAATATTAGAAAAGACTGCTTATTGTTCAGGTTAATTTGCGACCTTAAATAAACAGATTCAACAGATACAGATTTGCCGAAACGGCGTTACATAAAGAACAACATTTATCTGTTTATATTTTAAAGTGTATTTTAATTTATTGAGCAACATTATAGCAAATCAATTTAAAAAGTTGCATGCGTGCATAGTAATATAAGATTTTAATTTAAATAAAGTATTTTCTATAACCAATTATTGTGGAGCTTTCCACTGGTGCTGGTGGTTGCGTAGCGACAGGAACTGGGGTCTCTGGAAATTCAATACAAGAAACGTAATGATGTACTGACATTTTCTAATAATTTGGGTATTTGCATTCCATTTCTTTTTAATTTACCGAAAAATAGAAACGATTTGCCGAAACGGCGTTACATAAAGAACAGCATTTATCTGTCTATTTAATGTAACAAATATTAGCCTGTATGCATGAATACATTAAATTACCAATATGATCATTTATAAATTTCTGTACTTGAATCGAATTAAATTGATTAAAGCGTACCACTCAACTAATAATGTTATGGCGTCATACAACTGATTCATAACATGAACAATCAAAACCGACTGCCAATATAGGAAACAATCTAAGCCAATCAATCAATATTTATGGAGTGTAAGAGACTGGTTAATTATGTCAAGCTATAACAATTATATTATAAAAACGTTTAAAGGTTAACAAATTAAGTAACATAACTGTATTTAAGCTGTGTTATATACAAATAGAGGTAATACTCGACATGGAATAGCCTTGAAATATTATACCTTTGTCCTTGACCTTCAGCACGGTCACTGCTACCACAACTGCCAATGCCACCGTGGTCAGTGCAAACAACACCACGAGGAACACGAGCACGCGGCTACTGCCTGACCGGTACTTGACCTGGCTCTTGGTCAAAGAGTCAGTGCTGGAAAAGTACGCAACAATGCGTGTGCAGTCTACACCCACTGGCAATAGCGTATGCAATACACAAACAATAAAACAGTAAAGCCTTAGATAATTTAGGATTTTAACAATGCAGGACTAATGTGGGCAAAATGTATCGTCAACAACAATTTGCACATGTTAACACAAATATATCAAACGTATAATCCCAACGTGACAAAGCACAGTAGAGATACTGTTATGATAATTCTTTAAATCTTTAAAACAGATTCTTCATAAAGCAATATTAAAAGGAAAATGAATAGCTTGTATGTAAGCATTTTTAAATGATTAATATATTTTACGTAACATAATGTCGTGAATCGAGCTTTTTACCAGCGAAGTGCAGAATTGAGTTTCACATAAAGGTTGCATTCATCAATTCAGCAATCTTGCCCTTTATCTGAGCACCGAACAAATGTAATAAACGATTAAATATGGTAGCATGGAACAGGCATACTTTAAGCATACGAGGTTAGCGAAAACAAATCGTGTTTACTAACTAAGTAATGTATTATTTATCTTGTACATTAATAGATTGCGACAGTCGTGCCAATACAGGTATTTGTTATTTGATATCTTTTATAATGTGTATTAATTATTAAATGCCGCTCACTTTCCAGAAGTATCATCAAGATAGTTAGTAGTGTTTATTTAGTATTAATATTCGCTCAATATGTCGACTTTACTCGCTACGAAATTTCTAGGCGGGATCACAAAATTGTTACTACTACTACTACTACTACTTCTACTACTACTACTACTACTACGACTACTACTACTACTACTACTACGACTACTACAACAACTACGACTACTACTACTTCTACTACTACTACTACGACTACTACGACTAAAAACTACTACTACGCTACGACTACTACTACTACTACTACTACTACTACTACTACGACTACTACTACTACTAACTACGACTACTACTACTACGACTACTACTACTACGACTGCTACTACTACGACTACTTTTACTACTACTACTACTACCACTACTACTACTACTACTAATATCATTACTACTACAACTACTACTACTACTACTACTACTACTACTACTACTACTACGACGACTACGACGACTACTACTACTACTACTACTACTACTACTATACGACTCACTACTACGACTACTACTACATACTGACTACTACTATCTACTGACTACTACTTACTGACTACTACTACTATCTTACTTACACTACTACTACAACAACTACTACTACTAAGAATAATAACTAAGTATTATAATTATTTATATTATTATAATTATGATTATTTTTTTTTTTTTTTTTTTTTTTTTTTTTAATTATTATTAGTTGTATTAGTATTATTATAAGTATATTTTGCTGATGATGATGATGATGATGATGATGATGATGATGATGATGATGATGATGATGATGATGATGATGATGATGATGATGATGATGATGATAATGATGATGATGATAATTAGGATGATGCATGATGGTGATGGTGATGGTGATGATGATGATGATGATGATGATGATTGATGATGATGATGCTGATGATGATGATGAGGAGGAGGAGGAGGAGGAGGAGGAGGAGGAGGATGGTGATGGTGGTGATGATGATGATGATGATGATGATGATGATGCTGATGATGATGATGATGATGATGATGATGATGATGATGATGATGATGATGATGATGATGATGAAGTGGTGACTTTTCCCGTTAATTGAGATTTTACATCCAGTTATTATGTCTAATTAACACAAAATTTATCCACTTAAGGATGTGGTGACATTGTGAGACTTATTATGAATAGCAAACCGTTCCGGTCAGTACACGGTAAACACACAATTTATATAACTCAAGTTATTGTGGTTAGTTGTTTGCAGTTCGTTTCAAATGCAGAAGAACAAGACGTCTCGAAATACGAGCATTTATTATAGTTTGTGATTACCGTAGTAAACGTTTAAATTGCTCGTCACGTTAATGCGTTAATACGTTGTATAATTATTTGGTTTTCAATAAATAGAGCTTATATTGATTTTTATATTATATCATTTTAAAGTACTCCCTGTTTTCATAGTTTGCACGAGGCAGTCGGCAAAATATTTATAAAAAAAAACGATGTATCAGTTATGCAAATTGCATTCAAGTACTCTGAATTTGCATATTTTTTCTAAGTGCAAACGTAATTACAGACGCAAATTGTGAACTAGTGTCGCTAAAAGCTGTCATTTAAATTTAAATCTTGTGAAAGAATGCGCAATAAGATGTTGTTGTTTTTTTCAATTTATAGATTGTATGATAATTTGGGAGCACTCGGTATGCAAATACAACTCGTAAATATCATTTATTCTCAAATCCGATTCAATCATTACTGCAATAGCATCTTTTAACCATTGACTCCTATGTAAGTAGGTGATTTAAAATTTGTATTATAATGATACGCTTTCCTCGTCGTTTATTTTATTTATTCACATGGTAAAATAATGAAAAAATACCAGTAAATAATAATTCAAATAAATTATAACCATTTTAATGGCCGATTTTACGCAACGTGTGGCCGTTTTGATTATTTTATCTGTTATTTTTGCTTTAGGATAATTTTTGCTTTATGACGTTTTAACTTGGAGCCGCTTTTAGTGTAATATTTTCATGGTCGACACCCGATATTTTTTCATCCAGAGCGACGCGCGACATTTGAAAAAGTGTATTAATCAAATGTCGAGAGTCGCTCTGGATGTCGTATCGTTGCTTGATTGGTTTAGTGCTCTAACTACCATTTTCATTTTTTGAAGAATAACGCAACGCATTTAAAGGTTTAACATTTATTTTCTCACTTTTTATGCACGTATGTGGACAAAAATATACCGGGGTGTTTATCAGCAAACGGAGAATATGAATATAATTAAATTATTACTTTATTAAATTATATGTCAATGTTATTTGCAATATGTTAATATGTCAATGTTATTTGCAATTTTATGTATGAAGAGCATTTTGTAAAAAATAAATAAAAAAATCGTTAATGCTGAACTGAGCGTGAATTCTACTTTGCTCTAAGTCCCGGGGTGGTGCAGTAAAGCATTCACCTGATTGTACAAATGTGGGAGATGGAGCAAAATGGAATCGGAAAACTTCTTCTGTGACGACTGAATCTTGAATGCAATAACGTCATATTAAAGATCTCGTTCTCACGAACACAGCGATATAAAAAAACTCATTTTGGAAAAATAGGAGATTGAGCAATAAAGCGACGGTATGTCGTGCTCAATGGGTTTAAGTCGAAAGACGACAATTGCACGCTATATGCGCCATATATTGTCGCTACTCGTTTGAAATGTCGCGTGTCGCATCATGCTTCGCTTAAAATTCGCCTTCCGCCATTAAAGGTCGACACTCGACAAGTAAAGAGACGAACAACACGTTTTGGTTTATAATTAAAATGAGTACAACATAATACGATATAAAGAAATACATGATTGACTTTCCGTACTTTTATTTTGTCATGTTTATTTAGAATCATCTAAAAATATATATTATGTTTTCATTTTCGTGTAACACAAAAAGAGGTTTATTTACGGAAAGTGTTCGCTATTTCATTTAAGTTAATACAACTAAAACTATTATTCTTTATTTATATTTTTTTCTTTGTGTACAGATTATAATAAAATTCATAATAATATGTATTATTACAATCATAATAAAAGTAATAAATAAAGAAGTTTATTATGATAATACTTTATAACGATAATAATATTTGTATTACTAATGGTTAAAATCATAAACAGGCAACACAGCCCTACCTTGTGCCGTTCATTTTGAGACCACGACGTATGTCCTCTGAACGTAGAGTTTATCCACTTGTATGACCGGTGATAATAAAAGTCTTATTTATATCAAGTAGCTTAATTTACATTAAGACGTGCCTTTGAAACTACGTTGGCTCGAATGAACATGCTATATAGCGTGATATGAACAGTATCAGTACAGGTAAATAAACATTTTTTGGTTGTTTGCTTGCGAACAACTACAGTCATAAGTAAATTGGCAATAATATCAGTTATTCACAAATTGACATGCAATGTGAATATTACGATAAATGGAAAGATTTTGAACGGAACGTGATCAGCAATGAACATATCATTATTCAAACTTGTCATTGAGGAGTGCATTTATTCATAATTAAGATGCACTATGCTACATTATCGCATCGTCACATGGTATGTTTGCACAGAAGAGGCAGTCGTTAAGAGCCACAGGCTATAAATAGATCGGTGAAATCACATAAATGTTCCTCACGTAACTGTTAATAGCTGTAAATCTGTAGTGTACAATTTCAGAAAAATAGTAGAAAAATATGTTATTATGTCTACTTAATATGTTGTGTTTTTGTGTGTATGTTTGTGTCCATTAAGTGTCTAAAACATATCACCTTCCTCATTTTCGTTTTCATCCATTTCATTCATGATTAATTTCCATCGGCATCAATATTTCTATATCACGCTTACCTTTCATAATACATAGCTTCTGTTGCTATAATTTGTATTTACAGTTTATCTTAGTGTTATCTGAACTTACATGTTTAACATATCAATATATATTATCGCTGTAAATGCAATGTCTAAATATAAACAGTTTAAACAAAACCAACACTGTTTATGGTGGGGGACGCTTAATATCAACCAACTCTCTGAATGGAACGTAGAGGTATGTAAGGAAAAGACTATTCATAACTTAATAAGGATCAGTCAAGTTTTACAAGCACATTCATCAGGTTTTATGATAGCATACTTAACCCATTTATGCCTAGTGTCTAGAAAAATGGCATTGGCAAACAGCGTAGACCCAGATGAGACGCCGCATGATGCGGCGTCTCATCTGGGTCTACGCTGTTTGCTTAAAGAAATTTCTGTAAGAAATATTCTAAATATAGAAATAAACACACTAGATATCCATAATTTTGGAAATAAATTCATCCAATTTAGAAGGATGGGAGAGTCCACTAGGCATAAATGGGTTAAAGTTATCGACATCGAAACTTCAGCTACATATCAGCAAAATAAAAATGTACTTTAAGTTCATAAATAGTTCATATGATTATTCACGCTGTATGCACAATATTTCTGTAAATAAAAAAATATTCTACAAACTGTAAGTGTAATGTACATTCTTAACCAGCACGCGCAATGGCTTGAATGACCAAATATGCTCGGATACATCGCCGATTAAGGCCAATACTACTGTGGATCTTGGTATTATGCTAAATAATAAAGTCCTTCGTATTGATTTAGAAATATATTTACTATAGCTCTATAGTCAATTACGCCATACATGAGTGACCCCGCATATATTGTAGTATAATATGACATTTATTATATACTGATTGTTCCGGTTACAATATTTCTCGGTCGAATGTTTATGATGTAATGCACCTAAATATTTTGATTTAATGCAATATTGGTTCGCATAGAACTTTGTAATTACATTTATAAAAAAGTTCAATTATACGCACACTATTCATTAATTTTCTGGATGCGTATGTTACATGCCATAAACACGTAGAGTTTATGAACGGTTGTTTATAATGGCTGAACAAACTGATGTATTTATGCATGTGTTTACGGAATATGTGTGACTTATAAGCACGAACGTACGTATGCGATTGGAGACTGGATAACATTATCAGATACAACTGTCATCAATAAATGTTCAAATAATATGGATTAAACCCAGACCTTATGCCGTTGTTGTATTTAACATATTGAGATTATTAAAAATCAATAAACGATATCGAAGCAAAAAAGGTCTTTCAAATGTCATGAAGTAATATAACATGCACGTTGTTATTGCCGCGATATGGTGATTTATGGAAAAGGCGAGGCTTTAATAAGGATACATATGAATGTTTGCAGTGGCTACCTCTGAATCTATGAATCTAGGAATCTAGGAATGGAGGCTTATACGTGTGTCTACGGCCGCGATAAGAGTGATTTATTTCGCAAATAATTCTTTAATAATCTGAGTGTAGCTATCAAGGAATCTAGGACACTTTCTGGTTAGAAAACATAATTGGGTTTCACACGGCCTGTTTATGATCTACGTCATGTTTTACATTTGTGCTATAATTATTGTAATCGCCAAGATTGAAAGAAAACAAATGCAAGAAATTTAGGAGATCAACTATTTTCTAGCGCTTCACCGAAATAAGTGCCATAGCCTTACCACAAACTTGTAGAAATATAATTATGTATTAATATATCGAAGAGCACGGGAACAACAGCTCTTTCTTTCCGAGCCGTTGTATAGTTTGTTTTTTTTTGATTTTGGAATACATTTGTTTTACTAAGCTGTTTCACTTTTTAAATATATACTCAAGCCAAATAAGGTGAACTCGTTTTAATATTTAAAAAGAAAACCACATGTCAGTAGGTTTCACGTTTGAGTCACAAAAAATACCAATTCTCAAGAAATTAATTGGCCTGCATGATAGGATTATTGGTACAAACACAAATAACCACAAAATGGATGCACTATTGAAGCGTGAATGAGCGTGAACATTAGAGTGGTCTTACCGTTTGGTTTAAACCAGCTCATATAGAATGAACTGTTGTAAAAATATTGTTATATTTTAATATTATATTGTTGTTATAACTAAGACATGGTTTATCAATATAACAATTTTTTAAATGTGCCCCAAAGTCGTCACAAATTATTACTTTGCTTACATTTTTACAAAGGTACATATGAATGATTCTTGCTGCTACATAGGAATCTATGAAATAAGTCTTGTTTTAGGACATAATTCGGTCGGGATGCCGATAGTACAGATTTACATGTTTTGTGTGTTAATAATGATAAGCACTGTTACAACCCTGTTACAACCCGTTTTGTAATAAAAACCCGAATTGTAATAATAATTTCAAGTGGGTTGCGATGCATTATTACATTTCGGGTCGACAGTAACAACCCGTTTTGTAATAAAAACCCTAAATGCAATAAATTGTATCATGTCCATTATTTCAGAGATAGAGACTTTTTTTAGAAGTTATTCTCATGTTTAAATTAGTTTTAGAGTAGGTATTGACTGTTCCCCCGACCTTTGTTCTTATAGACTCCAATGAATGTAATACTTTATTACAAAGTTGGTTGCGATGCATTATTACATTTCGGGTCGACAGTAACAACCCGTTTTGTAATAAAAACCCGAAATGTAATACATTTTATCATGTCCATTAAATCAGAGATACTGACATTTTTTAGAAGTTATTTTCAATTTAAATAAGTATTAGAGTAGGTATTGACTGTTCTCCCGACCTTTGCTCTTATAGACTCCATCAACAAATCATGAATGTAATAATTCATTACAAAGTGGGTTGCGATGCATTAATACATTTCGGGTCGACAGTAACAACCCGTTTTGTAATAAAACCCCGAAATGTAATAAATTTTATCTTGTCAATTAATTCACCAGACCTGAGTTCTAATATTTTTTCATCAAACAATCATAAATGTAAAAAGATATTACTAAGTGGGATGAGATGATGTGAGGGAGGGAGGGAGTCTCTGATGGCATTAGCTATTACAGTTCCTAGGACTTTCAACATTTCCTAGCTGAATGGGACATCAATCATGTTCAAAAGAAATACAATTACAGTTTAAATCTTTTAACATAAAATTCAACAAAACTATCTGCCCCGAAAACAAGTTCATTATTAACAGGGGCAATAATATCATACAATCCCCATGATTCAACAAATTGAGAGTAATTCAATCTATCGATAACTTTAAACTGTTTTATGTTGTTTTGATTGATTTTGCAAATGCCAAATAACAATCTGGAAATAGATAAGATCACTAACATTGTGTAATTATGTCCAGCACTATCTGCTCTAAAATAAAAAAAAACTAAACATCTTTTCATAAAGAGTGATTTTTGATTCTGAGGCAATATTTAACAAATATATTACAGTTTTATTGAGGGGACTACTAAAGGAACATTCTATTAATAGGTGCGAAACAGTTTCAACATTTATACAGATATAATCATTTTAGATTTTTGAAATTCATTTCAGGTAAAGGTTCGTCGGTCAAATACTGATAATTCATTAAGCAAATGCATTAGTAACACTAATTTGATAGAAATTCCTATTTGTTTATGTTATAATATTTTATCCTATAATTGAAACAGTAAAAGGTACTTAATCTTGATGCATAATAGATTTTGTATCCAGAGTTGAACAATATTATTGAATGCAATTGTTTATAAGCAGAGTTTACCCCCCCAAAAAAATGTTGTTCAAGGGAGTTAATACAAACAAATGTTTGCACCTCTGTGCTATTAGGAGTCGGCAACGGTTAATCAAGGACGACTCTTAATAGCCATACTGGATTTTTGCCATGAAGAGACTTTCTTCAATTAAAAATATACATGCGGAGTGTGTCGCCCCTAATTAGACTGTACAGACTGCACAGGCTAATAATGGACGAAAATTTACACACACGCATTAAACCCCCTTTTCACAGAGTGAGATTTATTTGATTTAATCAGTGTTGTAATTGTATTCGTATTCCGTGTTTAATGAAATGTACGTATACTGTAGGCTACTTGTGAACAATTTTACGAACAAGTCGGTCCTTTATATTGCAATTGCCTAACTTACCTCAGGATGATGAAACACATTTACATGACATAATTGAAAACTATAATTTACGCTCGATGTTAATAAAAACATAGCAGTAATCTCGAATATATGTATCTGAAAGTAACAGGCAATTAGTACTACGTTAAGAATGGAAGTTTGAAAGATGCCTTCAGTGTGCAACTCATTTTAAATTCACGTCAAGGAATTATTTTTATAATGCAGAAGAATGTATAATTATACAATTTGAGTTACATGTGAAGTTTACACAAGACCGACTGTATACATAACTAAATGTTCTCTGGCCCGATGTAATGTTTCACTAGACCTGAACAGTCAATCTTGTAGTCATGGCGTCTGTTTCAGTACGATATGTTCAATAAAACATATGAGCCGCCCTATGTGAAAAGGGGGTTTAATGCATGTGCGTAAAGTGTCGTCCAAGATTTGCATGTGCAGTCCGCACAGTCTAATCAGGTACGACACTTTCCGCCTAAACTTGATATTTGCTAAGAAGAGACTTTCTTGAAACGAATAATATCATTAAGGCGCAAAGTGTCGTCCCTTATTAGCCTGTGTGGACGGCACAGGCTAATCTGGGACGGCCCTTTACGCACATGTATTAAACCCCTTTTTACGGAGCAAGGCCCATTTCTATTGTATGTAAACCGCTATGTAGCTAAGCCTACTCAAACAGGAAGATCAATTCATTAGTCGTCTACATATGTCAGTGTCAAATAAACATTATTATATATTTAACTCAATTTTAAATAAACATGGCATACGAAAAGGATAGAACTCGAATGAATATTTCTTTTAAAAGTTAACAAGTCTATAACTAATGCTCTATGGAGAAGTCAATGAGGGGAAGGTATTTGTTTTATTAACGTTATACACAAGAAAATGCCTCATATTTTCTCAGTCGGGGTAAGATAATGCATATTAAATATTACATTCATAAATAATAATAAATTAATTTGTTGTTTTTTTGTACGAATTAATGTGTTTTCACAGTTATTATCCACAATATTTTTTTAGTTCGTTGTGTTTCGCTAAGATGATTCACAGTGGAACACGCATTCTAGAATATTCAAAATAATACTTAATTAATTATACTTAATTATTCACATTCTATTCTGTTTCTTATGAAATGGTTTTGGTACCTTTGACGCAGTAGTGGAAACTGTGGGTCTATTATAATATACCGATACTGACGTTTCATATCGGAATGACGCAGTTGCGAAACATGCCGCCAAGAACATTTAGTATTATACAATACACGTAGTATAAAATATATGCTGTTAACGCCATCATTTTTGTATGTCTATTAAAACAGATACAATAATAAGTGAATCGTATTAACTATGATTATTATTTCCTTTTGCCTACTGTAAAAAATATTAAGTTTGATCGAATGACTGTATTGGATAGAGTAAAAGAAATCAACGTGTGCGATTATTTTATATTATGTTGATATTATCAATTAGAATATTCAATTAAAATAAAGAGACAGCAAACATATGTTTAATGCTAAATGATTAAAACAATCTACTCATTATTTTTTGTAATTTAAGCATAAGCATTACGTAATAATGTTACTTAACTAAGACTGTGTAATTGAACAATTTTGAAACTTTAAATAGTATCCAGCATTGAAAATATAATCGATCATTTAAACAATGAGAACTTTTTTTGTAAATGAAATTCACCATCGAAATGTTATCTTCATTATGTAAATGACTTATTGATTCTATTCTTTGAATGATTTTGACATGTTTTTTTTCTTTTTGGTTTTACCCACTTTTTGTATACATCATTTTGTGTTGTACTTCTCAAATACATGTACCATGTCTTTGCTATCTCAAACACATACTGTGTATATGCTATAAATTTGCTATATGTTATTTAACGCCGAATAAATGTTATGTTATGTTATGTTATGTTATTTTGAACATAGAATTGACCAAAAAGGCCTTTTAACAGATTTTGGCATGTTTTGAAGTTTATCATTAAATGCTTTGTAATGATAAATGTAAACATTGGATCGAAAAAGCTCCAGTAAAAAAATCAAGAATAAAATAAAAAAAGGAAAAAAAGTAGCCCTCATCAGGGCTCGAACCAGTGACCCCCCGGAGTCCTGGAGTAAAAACCAATTACACCGCTCGGCCATCCTGCCAAATATGTATTAGTGACGTATTTTATACTTTATATAAGCAATCTTCATAGTTTCACAAAATTAAACGACAACAACAGAACTCTCCAAATTATTCAAAGACCTATCAATATACATGTATATTGATAGGTCTTTGAAATTATTCAATCGTTTCGCGTTGCAACGCTTTATAATTTTCAGGTTTTTAAATCGTCAAAAGATGCATATAATGGCTATATTTTTAGACCATGGTAAATGTTCAGTATTACTGTTTCCTCACAAATATCATAACTAAAATGAAAATGTGCGAATCTGAAACAACTTTTTTCAATTTTGTCAATTTACCAAAACGTGAAAAGATCCCTTTAAGCAACAAAACCACATCAATGGCAAATGTATCTGTCTTCAAATACAGTATATAACGAACTTTTCATATATTTGTATGTCCACTCCAATCATTTTGAATGTGAAAAAAGACAGAAAAAGACCTTATTATACCCTCACAAACGAAGTTTAGGGGGGGGGGTATATAGGAGTGAACTTGTCTGTCTGTCTGTCTAAAGCGTTTAAAAGGGCTGTAAAACAAAAGCTAACATACTTGTTAATAAATTAATTAAATTCACTAAAATATAACTCGAAGAATACTAGATTCTGCATATATCCTGACACTTATTCCACTGATCGGGTGTGTACGTTGGCCGGGGTGTTGGTGTGTACGTTGGCCGGAGTGTTGGTGTGTACGTTGGCCGGCGTGTTGGCGTTTACGTTGGCCGGCGTGTTGGTGTGTACGTTGGCCGGGGTGTTGGTGTGTACATTGGCCGGAGTGTTGGTGTGTACGTTGGCCGGCGTGTTGGTGTGTACGTTGGCCGGCGTGTTGGTGTGTACGTTGGCCGGGATGTTGGTGTGTACATTGGCCGGCGTGTTGGTGTGTACGTTGGCCGGGGTGTTGGTGTTACGTTGATTTAGTATATTGTAACCTAAACACAATGATAGTGAGCAGGTGATTTAGGTAGTTTTTCGTGAATGCTCGGAGCTTTAATGAGTACATAAGAGCGACGCGGAGAGTCAATAGCTGGGAGTTGTATTATTGCAACTAGTGATTTAGGTACAAAGTCCTCAAATACGCTCCGTCTCATTGAGCAGAACGTTTTCAGGCAAGGATTTCTTAATTTTGATGTAAATTTACAGGTAAGAACGGGTTAATTATATTGTTCTTCAAGTATCTATAGTGTATTTACGTGTTTACTTATATTTAGAAAATGAGCACTGGCTGATTACAGCCGACAATTTACTTACTTTGATTTGAACATTACATTTACACTTTTAGAAGTTAGTATACACTGTGAATTCGACGTAGAATTATGTCGAAGATTCGTAGACTATCAGAGGAATTATAAGGCTATTGTCCTGTATATATTATGGTTTATACAATGCCCCAGGTAATTATTAGAGAAATGGGGTTTTCACCCATTGATTTTGAAAAATAGGGGGATTTCATTCTTGAAATAGGGTGAAATTAATTATAAAAGTGCATACCTTAAAGTCATTGCTGCTTAAATTCTGTTGAAGCTGCACACTTGTATTGATTCAATAAAACTGTAAACTATCATAATTAACTTAAATATACTGATGTTTCGTAACATCTTTAATCCTTGAAACTGTCCATGATATACACTTTAAATTAAAAAAAATAATAATGCATCGCAACCCACTTTGTAATAAATTATTACATTCATGATTTGTTGATGGAGTCTATAAGAACAAAGGTCGGGGGACAGTCAATACCTACTCTAAAACTAATTTAAACATGAAAATAACTTCTAAAAAAGTCTGTATCTTTGATTTAATGGACATGATAAAATTTATTACATTTTGGGTTTTTATTACAAAACGGGTTGTTACTGTCGACCCGAAATGTAATAATGCATCGCAACCCACTTTGTAAAAAATTATTACATTCATGATTTGTTGATGGAATCTATAAAAACAAAGGTCGGGGAAATACCTAACCTAAATACCTACTCTAAATACATACTCTAAACAGTGTCAATACCTACTATAAAACTAATTTAAACTTGAAAATGAATTTAAACAAGACTGTATCTGGGACTTTATCGAACATGGTACAATTGATTACATTTCGGGGTTTTATTACAAAACGGGTTGTTACTGTCGACCCGAAATGTATTAATGCATCGCAACCCACTTTGTAATAAATTATTACATTCATGATTTTTTGATGGAGTCTATAAGAACAAAGGTCGAGGGAACAGTCAACACCTACTCTAAAACTAATTTAAACATGAGAATAACTTCTAAAAAGTTCATTATCTCTGATTTAATGGACATTATAAAATTTATTACATTTTGGGTTTTTATTACAAAACGGGTTGTTGTCGACCCGAAATGTATTAATGCATCGCAACCCACTTTGTAATAAATTATTACATTCATGATTTTTTGATGGAGTCTATAAGAACAAAGGTCGGGGGACAGTCAATACCTACTCTAAAACTAATTTAAACATGAAAATAACTTCTAAAAAAGTCTGTATCTCTGATTTAATGGACATGGTAACATTTATTACATCGGGGTTTTTATTACAAAACGGGTTGTTACTGTCGACCCGAAATGTAATAATGCATCGCAACTTACTTTGTAATAAATTATTACATTCATAATTTGTTGATGGAGTCTGTAAGAACAAAGGTCGGGGGAACAGTCAATACCTACTCTAAAACTAATTAAACATGAAAATAACTTCTAAAAAAGTCTGTATCTCTGATTTAATGGACATGATCAAATTTGTTACATTTCGGGTTTGTATTACAAAACGGGTTGTTATTGTCGACCCGAAATGTAATGATGCATCGCAACCCACTTTGTAATAATTATTACAATTCGGGTTTTTATTACAAAACGGATTGTAACAATGCTTAAATAGGCAAGTACACAAACAGATCGATTTCATTCTGGTGAAGCAACAGCTTAAGTCCAGTATCAGCAAGGCAAGCAAAATAACGTTTCCTGGCGCAAACATTGGCAGTGACCGTGAGTAAGTTCGCAACACAATCAAGCTGAAGCTAAAGAACAAGCTCATCACAAACTTTCGCAGTAGAATTTACTTGGAGAAATTGAAAAATCAAGAGAGAGAGCAGAGGCCATTCAAGCACATATAGGAGTCAAGTTTGGAGCTCTTAACATTGTAGACGATGAGATTGATACCATCACCAACAACATAACTGAAAACCTGATGTCATCTGTCGAATAAGTTATTTGGAGATAGAGAAGGAAGACAATCCATGGGTGACGACCGAAATCATAGACCTATGCGACAAAAGAAGAGAGCTGATGCGAAAAAACTACACCAGCTACGACTCTATGACAGAATACCCCAGAAAACAATCAGGGAGTTGAGGAGAAAGATGAAAAGGGCCAAGCATTAAGTTTAGGAAAACCAGTCAGCCCAATGCAAGTGTGAAAGCTGACGGGAAATTCCTGCCCTAAATTGACATAGTCCTGAACAGGTGGACCCAATACTGCAGCGACCTTTAACAGTCTATTTCACCCAGACACCAGTCTCCTTCAGAATGATCCCAGACCAGAATCCCGTCCATTATAAAGGCAGCAGTGGAGGTATCGGTGCGCAGTCTGAAGTTAGGAAAATATCCGGAAGTGGACAACGTCCCTTCCAAACTTACGAAGCACGGTGGAAAGGTATCGATTGCAGCAGTTACAAAGCTGTGCCAGAAGATCTTGGCATAAAAGGAGTGGAATCAGTCCCTGGTATTGTCACTACCGCAAAATGGTTACCTCCAGCTGTACGATAATTACCGCACCATCAGCCTTTTCAGCCATCCAAGCAAAGGCATGCTACGCTACTGGTTAAGGCCGAAGACCTGCTGGCGTAAGAGCAGACTCGATTAAGAGATCGACGGAGCACAGTGGAAAATAATCTTCCTATCCCGAGTCATCATTAAGAAACACATGCAACGTCAATGTGGACTCTTCTACAACTTCATCCACGTTAAGAAAGAGTTCGACCACGTGTGGCATAGCCCTGAAATGATTCAACATTGACGAAGGGATGGTGCAATTCATCCAATAACTCTACGTATACGCCATCAGCGCAGTACTTCTCAATGGACAGATAGATGACTTCTTCCGGACATCAAAGGGCATCCGTCAGGGATGTCTGCTCTCTCCGTCCTTTACCTACTCTAAAACTAATTTAAACATGAGAATAACTTCTAAAAAGTTCATTATCTCTGATTTAATGGACATTATAAAATTTATTACATTTTGGGTTTTTATTACAAAACGGGTTGTTGTCGACCCGAAATGTATTAATGCATCGCAACCCACTTTGTAATAAATTATTACATTCATGATTTTTTGATGGAGTCTATAAGAACAAAGGTCGGGGGACAGTCAATACCTACTCTAAAACTAATTTAAACATGAAAATAACTTCTAAAAAGTCTGTATCTCTGATTTAATGGACATGGTAAAATTTATTACATTTCGGGTTTTTATTACAAAACGGGTTGTTACTGTCGACCCGAAATGTAATAATGCATCGCAACTTACTTTGTAATAAATTATTACATTCATGATTTTTTATGGAGTCTATAAGAACAAAGGTCGGGGGACAGTCAATACCTACTCTAAAACTAATTTAAACATGAAAATAACTTCTAAAAAAGTCTGTATCTCTGATTTAATGGACATGGTCAAATTTTTTACATTTCGGGTTTGTATTACAAAACGGGTTGTTACTGTCGACCCGAAATGTAATAATGCATCGCAACCCACTTTGTAATAATTATTACAATTCGGGTTTTTATTACAAAACGGATTGTAACAATGCTTAAATAGGCAAGTACACAAACAGATCGATTTCATTCTGGCGAAGCAACAGCTTAAGTCCAGTATCAGCAAGGCAAGCAAAATAACGTTTCCTGGCGCAGACATTGGCAGTGACCGTGAGTAAGTTCGCACCACAATCAAGCTGAAGCTAAAGAACAAGCTCATCACAAACTTTCGCATTAGAATTTACTTGGAGAAATTGAAAAATCAAGAGAGAGAGCAGTGGCCATTCAAGCACATATAGGAGTCAAGTTTGGAGCTCTTAACATTGTAGACGATGAGATTGATACCATCACCAACAACATAAATGAAAACCTGATGTCATCTGTCGAATAAGTTATTTGGAGATAGAGAAGGAAGACAATCCATGGGTGACGACCGAAATCATAGACCTATGCGACAAAAGAAGAGAGCTGATGCGAAAAAACTACACCAGCTACGACTCTATGACAGAATACCCCAGAAAACAATCAGGGAGTTGAGGAGAAAGATGAAAAGGGCCAAGCATTAAGTTTAGGAAAACCAGTCAGCCCAATGCAAGTGTTAAAGCTGACGGGAAATTCCTGCCCTAAAATGGCATAGTCCTGAACAGGTGGACCCAATACTGCAGCGACCTTTAACAGTCTATTTCAACCAGACACCAGTCTCCTTCAGAATGATCCCAGACCAGAATCCCGTCCATTATAAAGGCAGCAGTGGAGGTATCGGTGCGCAGTCTGAAGTTAGGAAAATATCCGGAAGTGGACAACGTCCCTTCCAAACTTACGAAGCACGGTGGAAAGGTATCGATTGCAGCAGTTACAAAGCTGTGCCAGAAGATCTTGGCATAAAAGGAGTGGAATCAGTCCCTGGTATTGTCACTACCGCAAAATGGTTACCTCCAGCTGTACGATAATTACCGCACCATCAGCCTTTTCAGCCATCCAAGCAAAGGCATGCTACGCTACTGGTTAAGGCCGAAGACCTGCTGGCGTAAGAGCAGACTCGATTAAGAGATCGACGGAGCACAGTGGAAAATAATCTTCCTATCCCGAGTCATCATTAAGAAACACATGCAACGTCAATGTGGACTCTTCTACAACTTCATCCACTTTAAGAAAGAGTTCGACCACGTGTGGCATAGCCCTGAAATGATTCAACATTGACGAAGGGATGGTGCAATTCATCCAATAACTCTACGTATACGCCATCAGCGCAGTACTTCTCAATGGACAGCTAGATGACTTCTTCCGGACATCAAAGGGCATCCGTCAGGGATGTCTGCTCTCTCCGTCCTTTACCTACTCTAAAACTAATTTAAACATGAGAATAACTTCTAAAAAGTTCATTATCTCTGATTTAATGGACATTATAAAATTTATTACATTTTGGGTTTTTATTACAAAACGGGTTGTTGTCGACCCGAAATGTATTAATGCATCGCAACCCACTTTGTAATAAATTATTACATTCATGATTTTTTGATGGAGTCTATAAGAACAAAGGTCGGGGGACAGTCAATACCTACTCTAAAACTAATTTAAACATGAAAATAACTTCTAAAAAGTCTGTATCTCTGATTTAATGGACATGGTAAAATTTATTACATTTCGGGTTTTTATTACAAAACGGGTTGTTACTGTCGACCCGAAATGTAATAATGCATCGCAACTTACTTTGTAATAAATTTTTACATTCATGATTTTTTTATGGAGTCTATAAGAACAAAGGTCGGGGGACAGTCAATACCTACTCTAAAACTAATTTAAACATGAAAATAACTTCTAAAAAAGTCTGTATCTCTGATTTAATGGACATGATCAAATTTTTTACATGTCGGGTTTGTATTACAAAACGGGTTGTTACTGCCGACCCGAAATGTAATAATGCATCGCAACCCACTTTGTAATAATTATTACAATTCGGGTTTTTATTACAAAACGGATTGTAACAATGCTTAAATAGGCAAGTACACAAACAGATCGATTTCATTCTGGCGAAGCAACAGCTTAAGTCCAGTATCAGCAAGGCAAGCAAAATAACGTTTCCTGGCGCAGACATTGGCAGTGACCGTGAGTAAGTTCGCACCACAATCAAGCTGAAGCTAAAGAACAAGCTCATCACAAACTTTCGCATTAGAATTTACTTGGAGAAATTGAAAAATCAAGAGAGAGAGCAGAGGCCATTCAAGCACATATAGGAGTCAAGTTTGGAGCTCTTAACATTGTAGACGATGAGATTGATACCATCACCAACAACATAAATGAAAACCTGATGTCATCTGTCGAATAAGTTATTTGGAGATAGAGAAGGAAGACAATCCATGGGTGACGACCGAAATCATAGACCTATGCGACAAAAGAAGAAAGCTGATGCGAAAAAACTACACCAGCTACGACTCTATGACAGAATACCCCAGAAAACAATCAGGGAGTTGAGGAGAAAGATGAAAAGGGCCAAGCATTAAGTTTAGGAAAACCAGTCAGCCCAATGCAAGTGTTAAAGCTGACGGGAAATTCCTGCCCTAAATTGGCATAGTCCTGAACAGGTGGACCCAATACTGCAGCGACCTTTAACAGTCTATTTCAACCAGACACCAGTCTCCTTCAGAATGATCCCAGACCAGAAACCCGTCCATTATAAAGGCAGCAGTGGAGGTATCGGTGCGCAGTCTGAAGTTAGGAAAATATCCGGAAGTGGACAACGTCCCTTCCAAACTTACGAAGCACGGTGGAAAGGTATCGATTGCAGCAGTTACAAAGCTGTGCCAGAAGATCTTGGCATAAAAGGAGTGGAATCAGTCCCTGGTATTGTCGCTACCGCAAAATGGTTACCTCCAGCTGTACGATAATTACCGCACCATCAGCCCTTTCAGCCATCCAAGCAAAGGCATGCTTCGCTGCTGGTTAAGGCCGAAGACCTGCTGGCGTAAGAGCAGGCTGGATTAAAAGATCGACGGAGCACAGTGGAAAATAATCTTCCTACCCCGAGTCATCATTAAGAAACACATGCAACGTCAATGTGGACTCTTCTACAACTTCATCCACTTTAAGAAAGAGTTCGACCACGTGTGGCATAGCCCTGAAAGGATTCAACATTGACGAAGGGATGGTGCAATTCATCAAATAACACAACGTATACGCCATCAGCGCAGTACTTCTCAATGGACAGATAGATGACTTCTTCCGGACATCAAAGGGCATCCGCCAGGGATGTCTGCTCTCCCCGTCCTTTACCCCAAATCATAGAAGAAGGTGGTCGGAGGTGTTTGTTCAACAGGTTTGTTCCCGACAAGTTAACAAAAGGTGCAATGCTTTAAACGACTTTGTCATATTATGAGCCAGTTACCAGGAACTTTGATCTCTTCATCTCAAAATCGGTAGGTTTCGTCCATACATCAAGACTATTAAGCTTACGAACGTATATTATCCTTAAGATAAGCGGTCTCTTCATATTGTTTGGAAACGGCTTGTATGCTACAAACTACTTGAGCTTAACCTTTGAGTTTAAAACTTTAATATCAATAGGCGTATTTCAGTCCTCCGAAGTAAAAAGCCAGCCAATTTTCATGAAAGGTCAATTTGTTGTTTAGGTACAGCGGAAACAAATGTCGTGTTACAGGTTCCTGTTACCTTGGTCTTTGTCTTGTTGGTCTTTCAATATCTGTAAGCGTGTACCGTTCATCTCAATGTACCAACATACATATTTTGAAGATCATAGGGAAACGTGTTTTCAATATATGTTTCGTTAACGACGGTCTTATAACCCGCCTCTTAGGCATAGACATTCGGCTTTTAGGTTCCAAAGTCGATTAGCATATTACGTTCCTCACAATATATTAGAATATCAATTCAGATCATCGTGGGTCAAAGTATTCTCTAAGCATCAAACGCAAACGAACTAAATGTAACAATCCTTTATAACCTAGACATTTGATATTTGACCTTAAAACCAACCTATCAGTTTGGATAATGGTAGGTAAAATCGTCCTCTAAATATTGTACGCAAACGAATACAATTACATGTATACAAATCTCTGTGATCTTAAAATTTGCCCGCTTGATCTCTATTTCGATATGCGTCTTATTTTCTTAAAACGTTACCAACATACCAATGTCGTTGATCAAAGATCAAATTGTTGTGATTATGCTGTATCTAATCGAATTTCAGGTAAAAACACAATGTTACCTTGACCTATCGACGTGAACATAAATAGAAGTCTTCCTTTTCTCCTAATCAACCATCCTTCCGGTTTGGATGATGGTAGGTAAGAGCATTATTTAGAAATATTGCAGAAACCGATTTCATGTTAAACGTCCCTGTTGCATTAACCTTTGATCTGTTGACGTCGAAATATTTTTAAGCATCTTGCTTTTCCACAAGTAACCAGCCTTCGAAGTTGGATCTTCGTATGTCTTAGCGTTATCTATACATTATGCAGAATTCGTGTAACAGATCTCTGAGACCTTGACATTTGAGCGTTGGAGCTACACATAAATAGATTCTTTCCTTTCCCGCAAGTAACCAGGATGCCGTTTCGATGATCGAAGTTCAAAACACTCTCTAGATGTTTTGCAGAAATTGATTTTATGTTTAAACGCCTATATAAGTCGACCTTTGAACTGTTTGCTTCAAAATCAATATTTCATAATGATAGTCTACCAATTTGAATCATAGATCGGTCAAAGTATTCTGAAGAAATCGTGCGGATATGAAAACATAAACGGACCAACCATCTGAAAATCTTTGAAATTGCAAAAAATATGACCTCTTATATATAATAACTCAGGTCGACAAAAAATGAAATGATCGTTTGGACCACATCAATTGTTAGAAATTGTGATCGATGTATTCGTTTTGGTTTCATTATTTGTTTAAATTTGAAACGTTTAGGAAATACACATAAAAAATACAAAACTGGATAGTAGATGAATTCGTTAAAAATAGATCAACTGAGTTGGACTTAACGCCAGTGACAACTTGCCCTTTACATATAAATGTAGGAATTCACACCATTACACTCAAAGTATCAAACGTAATGCTACAATTATGAAAGATATATTTAAAATTGCAACATACACAAACAAACAACAATCTTCTAGAAATACAACAATTACAATAATACAAATCCTACCTTATCAAATTCATGGTCGTTTCACTACCATTCAGTTCATATGTATTCCTCCTCAACATAGTTTCTTTTCTTGTCTGACGAATTGAACTGTTTATCTAATTTCATTTATTTTTATTGATTTAATCATGTGATGTAATTATTAATCGAGTCTTGCCTCCTTCAACACGCTATGAAATATGTAATAACAATCTGTTAATTTAAGCATGTGCGTCGTATAGTTACGTATTTGATCGCCCTGTTAAATACAACATGTCGCGCTTAATCAATAAGTAGCTTAGATTAAAACGCGATGTTACATACATACTTAATTGATCTTCATATCATGTTTCTCATTTTGTCGCATTAGTGAGTCACACAATATTCATTAGAGTAAGTGTTAATTTAAGAAATGTCATTTGTTAAACGTTCCATAAAGGACGTATAAGGACATAGCTGTTTTTGTATATCACCTTAATTTGCATTCACTTCATTAACAAAATTGAATCAAAGAAGGCATACAAATACACATTATCAAACTAAGTAATATTTCTGTGATAAAAACATAACGATATGCTGTACTATTGTTTAAAAGCCTGGGCTTATTAAATCGTAATTCATCATTGTGCCATACATACATTACACGTTACAATATAAAAAATAAAGGTTATTAAATACAATAGAGTAGTAAAATAAACGTTTATTTATCGCAAACCACGTTATTTGATGCGCATGTTAGTAACTAATATTAGGAGTACATATACACGTGACTATCTTGAAATGTTGGACACAAATTGACAGGATAGAATACATAAATGCCGTTTTTATATAACGCGACCGCAGACCATAAAGCAAATCGAGTAATATGAACAGTACGTTATCATGAACTGTACAGACGGACACGAATTTACTATTTCAACATAAGGTAAAGGTTTGGGTAACTAGTCTGATATGTATGATTGTATATTTTCAGCCGATGTGCACACTTTACCTACCGATCACTGATGTATAACTCGTAGGTTTACACTGGGCGCAGTATGCAGCCATGGCACATTAGCATATTTCCCACATATGCATCCAGTTATACTCATGGTTGAAGATGATCAATTCGATTCGTGATTCGAACAAGGGACGTTCCGATACTTACACCAGAATACTAGCACTAGACCGCAGTTCAGAGCATGTATTGATGTATGAGCATCAATAGTATGCCACGAGCTTAGTATGTTAAAATTACCACCATTTCATGAATTAAAGTTCAAACACGTAAGGAAACTTGAAAACAGGTGTTTACCGATTGCTGGAAGTGCGTGAACCGGAGAATGAACTGACACCTTCGATAAATTAAATATTGTCTAGAAGCAGTAGATTATGATTATTATGTATATTATTACGTAATAAGCATGACTTATCAGCCGTTTAAGTCTCTAATTTAAAGGATATAAGCATTTTGTAAATGGCTACCAAGGAATCTAGGACATCTGACAGCTTAAATTACATAATTAGGTTTCGACGCAGCTTGTCAGTGATCATCTGTACAAATGTTTACAAAACAATAATCAGATTAGAATAAGGCCAAGAATGTTCGTATCTTCGGTTCCATTTTAATTTCGAATACACTGTTTTATGTTATGCGTTCAGTGGTCGATGACGTGTTGGGTCTTTAGTCCCCTATCCTTGTAATCGGAGGGAACTTCAGGATTACTACCGGTCTGGATCCTGCCATAACCAACAATACTAATGCTAGTTTGATGATACTTGTTATGCGTTGTAGAGGGCTGCATAGGAAATAGTCACATTGTTTCCGTTCTCGCAATGCCTACTAAAGCTACATCACTTCAGAAAAGCTGACGAAAACATGGGTTTGAAAAAATAAAGAATCCTTAAGAAATTAAGTGTATCTTGACTCGGACCAAAACCAAAATTTAATACTGTGTCGAGTTGTATATTACTTCATTTTTATCTGGCTTCAATCATACAATGTCATACAAAGAAACATTCAAACATTATTAGATATATTGCTATTCTAAAGAACTTACAAAGCGATATACAAACGGCTAACAAAAAAGCTTACATCCGGAAAAACTATTGATTTTTTTAAGAGGTTATGCCCCGACTTGCAAACAAATTGTCAATACGTGCAAGTTTCGAAAATATTGTGTAATATTATATGCCAGCTACCAGGACGTTTGAACTCTTGGTCTCAAATTGAATGGAAGTCTTACTTTCCTCCAGATTAACCGCACTTTTCGGGTTTGGATGTTGATAAGTAAACGCAGTTTTAGACAGATTGCAGAATCTTATTACATATAACCGGCCCCTGCTTTAATTTTTGCTCTGTTGGCTTCAAAATAAAAAAGCGTCGTCCTTTTCCCCAAGGAAACAGTCTTTCAAATTGTATGATTGAATGTCTGTGTGTCATCTATATATTGTTCGGAAGTTACACGACTCTGGGACCTTTAAATTTAACCCTTTGACTTCAAAATGACTAGATGTCGTCCTCCCCATCCCGTTTCCCGAATAATAATCCTGCCATGCGGATTACTTAAGGTCTAGGCGTTATCTATATGTTATACGGAAATATGTTTGATCGCCTATGTGAGGTCGATCTTTTAACCGTTTACTCTAAAACCATTACGTGTTCAAAGTGTTCTCGATAAATCGTGCAGACACGAAATAATATACGGACTGACAATCAGACCATCTTTGAAAGTGCCTGAAACCTTTTATAAATTGTTATGCATGTCAACAATTCATTATGTGATCCTTTTGGCCATATCAATAGTAAAAGATTATTATTGATAAATCTGTTTCGTTATTAATTAAAATTCAAAACAAAAGTACAAATCGGTGTCCAATACATAATAATTGTAAAACATGCTGAAACATGTGGACATTCTAAATAAAAAAGTATTAGCTCGACTTTGAACAAGTCACACCTTTGGCATTTAAAGTGCATGTACAAAATCACATGATTATATTCAATTCAACAAAATGGAATACTTAAAATCAAAATGATATATTTTAAATTGCAAAAAAAAAAAACAACACTTGTTGCTGGTAGTACTACTTCTTAATAATTATACAAATACAACTCATACCTTGTCCAATTCATCGTTGTTTCAAGACCATTCAGTTCATATGAATTTCCTCTAACCATAGTTCCTTCTCTTGTTTTATCAGTTTAATTCCTTTTTTTAGTTTACGTATGTTTATTTATGTTATTATGTGTCGTAATAAACATTGAGTCATTCCCTCAACACGCTATGTTGGCCTGAACGATGCCAGTACGAACAGTTAATGATATAATCAACGTCTTGTAGTTATCTATTTGCAAAGGGTGTAATATGCTTCATTTTACATGAGTGGGTATCTTAGTTGTAGTTGTCCTAACAATATGTTAAATACCATTTGATATATAAAAACAAATCTCGTTATAAAGGTATTAATGTGTTTATCGTGTCGCATTTCCGGTTAAACATTTTTTTTGTAAGAATATGCCTTGGTTTTATCATTTTCATTTAAAAACAAAAGATGCTTTATACTTGTTTTAAAATAAATTGTAATACAACCAATTGTTTTCGGGAGGCGGAAAACTACAACGGGCGAGGCATGGTCAGGGGTGATAACCCCAAAAAAGGTTAGGGTAAGGGTTAGGATTAGGGGTCGGGAAAGAGTTAGGGTTGGGTTTAGGCTAACCCAAACCCTAACCCGACCCCCAACACTAACCCAAACCCTAACCCTAACCCTCTAACCCCCCCTTGCGCAATACCATACCATGCCTCGCCCGTTGTAGTTTTCCGCCTCCCATTGTTTTCAGGTTAATATGATACATTACATCTAAAAATATCCCAAAAGAATTAAGATGTTAATGAAACAAATGAGTAAAAATTGCTATGCTTGCCTATTTTTAAACGAAAACAGAAATATTGCTCAATTTAATTTGCTGTTAGGCTTTCATGCAATTTTTAACGCTTGTTCGGTTGTTTGGGGTTTGTTTTAACCCAGGCCGTTTATAATAATATTTACCCTTACACATACACCAGATATTAAATTGAAGGTTCTATTCATTTTAAAACATGATACGACATATATAATGCTGATTTAGTCTAAATGACCCCTGAGTTTAGTTGTTTTGTGCTTAAGTGACAGGATACACAAATCCAAAAACCCACGGCGATATATTGGCACTAAAACAAAATCGCTTATTGTCATTACTTAATACATAACTAAACATTGGCATGTAAAAAATGTTTTAATGTAATGAAGTTGGTAAATAAATAATTTGTTGCCATAAGCATTGCTTAAAGGGACCTTTTTACAGATGTTGACATGTAATAAATGAAGTTTGTCATTAAATGCAAAATGAAGAAAGCAACAAAGTAACCCTTAACTGGGTTTCGAACCACGGACCCCTGGAGTATAAGTATATCGCTCTGACCACTCGGCTATCAATCCTAATACAAAAAGTAATGTATTTTATACTTTATATAAGTATTCCTCTTATTATCACAAAATATAACGACTGCAACAGAACTATCCGAATTATTCAATCATTTCGCGTTGCAACGCTTTATAATTTTCAGGTTTTTAAATCCTCAAAAGATGCATATAATGGATATTTTAGAGAATGGTTAATGTTCAGTATTACTTTTTCCTCACAAATATCATAAGTACAACGAAATATTGCGAATCTGAAACATTTTTTTTAAATTTTGACAATTCACCAAAACGTCTTAAGGCCCCTTTAAATTGTCTGTACCTCACATTAAGAGTACATATGAACGTTGTTATCTTGTAATGCAAGACAATTCACAGGTTAGAAGACATCAGTGGTTCTCCACGCAGCTTGTAGTGATGTATCAGTAGTTTTTTCCTGTATGTGATGATGAGGATGATGATGATGATGAATATGATGATGATGACGACGATGATGATGATGATGAGGAGGAGGAGGAGGAGGAGGATTTATGTTGAAATATATTTATTATTGAACTTGAGGCAAAATAATTTGATTTACAGACTTGGAAAGATAAGATGTATGATGTTTATGATCAGACAGGATAAGTATCTTAACGAAATAAATACACGTCAATTATCTAAAGTCCCGATAATAGGTAACAAACATATATTATCTTGCTAGTGTTAGGCAAGCAATACAACAACATGTTACTACTGTGTCGTAATTTATCTCATAATCATTTAACCGTTAAGATTGCTTTCATACTTTTTATATTTAGTGCGTCGGCAGTCCATATAACAACATATTGAGTAATTTATAATAGTATTTGGCAATGTCCTGTTCAGTTGGACATGGGTTTACTACTTTAGCATAAAACAGAGCGAAACACTTTAGTATTTCAGGGGCTTTGTATCTTAATCTAACCCAAGTAAATGCATTGAACTTCAAACACGCGAAACGGAGACCTGAAAACACATGTTTACCTATTGCTGAACAAGAGCGTGAACCAAAATTTGAGATGTCACCTTCGATAAATTAATATTTGGGACACAATAAAAGCTTTTATTTAAAAATAACACTAAGGTCTTTGAAATGTCACGAAGCCGATGAACATAGTAATGTGTTTTTATTCAGTGATAAGCATGCTTTATTATCTTATATTTGAATAGCTACCAAGAAATCTAGGACAACGGTCTGGTTAGATATAATACTCAAGTTACGCCTCAACTTTTCAGACTTAACGGGTTGTTTAAGATTTCAGTCATCATGAATATAATTACTTACACAAAGCCATAAACAGATGCGAAAGGGGAAAAAAATGTTGCTATGTGTCAATTTGCGCCAATATTGCTATCTGATGTTTACTAGTATGAACCAATGATTTTAAATAAATTTAATAATTGATGTTAAATGTTTGAAGCAATAATATTTAAGGTTTAAGAAGGCATTGCCTTTTTGTTTTAATGGATTTCTTTAAAATTCAATTTTTTTTTATGATTATTTTTGGCAACAAGGGGCTACGAACTTTAAAATAATGTAATAATTTTTCTAACAAAAAACTGGTACCATGAGTAGCATGAATCAATAATTTTTAAACATAAGTAATTGATGACAAATGAGTGCAGAAATAATATCTATGGTCTAATAAAGCATTTAATGTCTGTTTAATAGGTTACTCAGAAAATTCTATTTTTCATGATTTTCTTTGGCAACATTGGGTTTCTTACTTTAAAAAAAGTTATCGGTTTTTAACCCCAAACTGGTACTATGATAATAATGGATAACATGCAAAACTTATAATTAATTGTTTATTCTTGAAAATACTTTTCCTCTTTTCACTAAAAATAACACTTTTGATCAGAAAATTCATACAGAATGATGTTTACTTTGTTTCAACAAATATGAAGCCTCGTTTCCTTCTTATTTAGCCACAAGTTCTTTTCAGCCACTTGAGAGTCATGTTGCCTTTCTTTTACTAAATGAAAACATTTTCCACATTTTGAGCCATTTTATTATTATCATGTCTTAACAAAAACCCAAAGGCTAATAAATTTAACAATATTCGAGGAAAAATTAAAAACGAAAACTTGTCAGCTGAAATTTTCCATGTAGTTACGGAAATAACCGATCGTCTGTTTCCGAAAACAATTTGTCGCGGTTTCCACCAAAACACGACGGTTGCGCCAAAATAATTTGATGTTACTGATTATAACCGGTTGAAAAATTAATGATTTTGATTCTCATTTGATACATTGGTGATTTCAAGGCTGATAAACTTGAAATATGAAAGCTATTCTGTCGATGGCATATGTCTATCGATAGATCTGTCCAATCGGTAATTTCTGTAACCACTAGTTAAATTGTAGCAGACACAAGTTTGAATCAAAATTATTATGTTTTACACAAGTGTTCTACCCCTTTCGTGCTAAATACTAATACATGAATGATTTAAAAGTAATATTTCAATGTTTTCAGCCAGGAATACTGCATATGACCGCGAAAAAAAACCATAACAAACTTTTTGGTTAACGATATTTATTTTTCTAAAAAGCTTGCGTGCGGCATGGCATTAAATGTTCTGCAAGATAAATATGTCGACTTTCTTTATTGGATCATTTCGAACTGTTAAATCCAATCAGAAAAGAGCTTTTAGACGTTAATTAGACCCATGTTAAGCGTGATAATAAACTACCACTTTTTGTTCACTGACGATTTCTGACATAACGAGTTGCCTCCGTTGTTTGTTCTTGCTACATACAGTCATTCTGATCTTTCCAACTACAGTAATCTTTGCCTTGGAAATGTAACTACGTAAAGTCAACACAAATTGTCAACCTTTATATTTCACACACGGTTTATTTAGTATATTTTCAAGGACTTTAATGGACTTGTAAACATATTTCCGTTATCTTGAAAAGTAGAAATCAATTAATTTTCTTACAATAGTGTAACTGTAGAAACAATTTTATCATCGACTAATCTGTTTAATTTTCTGCTTTCAATGATCGAGGATGGGTTGGATTTTAAGTCCTCCCTTTGATGTAACCGCAGCGAACTTTATTTTTGTGACGAAAAGGTTTTGGGTTCAAATTAGATGATTCAAGTTTCTTCACGATTTCTTTATACAATGTAATTACTTCCCTTAGTTTTAAATTTGCCAAGTTAACCATATGGCGATGTTAATTTAAATATCACAGTAAGCTCTGTTTTAATATTGGCATGATTTATTAAGAATGTCTAGAGCATTTGATATTTTAGGAATGTAAGTAAATAAAATACTGCATATCTATTCGGCTTGTTTCTGAGGCAGTGGAGGAGAAATTGATAGTTATTAATATCCGTTGAGTTCGGAGGGCAATCGGTAAACTTCGTCAAAAGCACAGACCTGTTTACTTCTACGGATTGGCCGTAGTTACTACGGATTCTTTGGCTAAACTACCCACTACGGATTTGTACTGAAAAACTACGGATCCGTCGACAAAAAAAGGTCAAATTTCGGTTTTTAATCGTACTTTCGCTTATTTTCGGTCATAGTGGGTAATTTATCAATCATAATCATTTTTTCGCTTGCGAAGTAAGAACCGTTAAAATTCAAGCCTCCCGGGAACAATGCATATTACCAGTGACCTGGATATTGGCATTTTAAACATGCCAAGTTCTTCCAAATGGCGTGGTACAGAATCAGACGCCGATATTGACACTCCAAAGAAAAAAGTTGCTAAAACAAACTCTCAGAAGTACAAAGAAAGCTATAGAGAATACTGGCCATGCCTCGGGCCATCCTTAAAAGGAAAAACGAACGTTCACTGTTCAACATGTAACATTGATTTTTTGTGCGCTCATGGAGGCAAAAATGACTGCAAGAGACACATTGACTCGCAGAGCAACATTAATTGGAAGATGCATTAGTAATGGGTTAATCAGAAGAAATGAGGGCATATAATGATCGGACTTTCCGTTTGTCCGTCTTTCCGTCACACTGCGTTTAGGTTTCGAAAAATGCCCATAACTTCTATGTCCCTTGAGATAAAGCCTTCATATTTGATATGCATGTGTATATAGAGAAGGCCTTTCCATACGCACAAAAATTTTGACCCCCTGTGACTTGACCTTGAACTTAGGGCCTGCGTTTAGGTTTCAAAATCTGCGTTTAGGTTTCGAAAAATGCTCATAACTTCAATGTCCCTTGAGATATAACCTTCATATTTGGTATGCATGTTTATATGGACAAGGCCTTTCCATACGCACAAACATTTTGACCACTGTGACCTTGACCTTGAACTTAGGGTCCGCGTTTAGGTTTTGGAATCTGCATTTAGGTTTCGAAAAATGCTATAACTTCTATCAAAGCGTTTATAGGGGGCATATGTCATCATATGGTGACAGCTCTTGTTTGACAATTTATTTAACAAAAGACTCGTGACTAGAGATTGCAATTTTGCTCGTTTTCGAAGAATGATAACATCACTTGTTTGTTAATTTGTATGCCCCCCTTCGAAGAAGAGGGGGTATATTGTTTTGCACATGTCGGTCGGTCCGTCCACCAGATGGTTTCCGGATGATAACTCAAGAACGCTTAGGCCTAGGATCATGAAACTTCATAGGAACATTGATCATGACTGGCAGATGACCCCTATTGATTTTCAGGTCACTAGGTCAAAGGTCAAGGTCACAGTGACTCGAAACAGTAAAATGGTTTCAGGATGATAACTCAATAATGCTTACGCTTATGATCATGAAACTTCATAGGTACATTGATCATGACTGGCAGATGACTCCTATTGATTTTCAGGTCACTAGGTCAAAGGTCAATGCCACAGTGACTCGCAACCGTTAAATATTTTCCGGGTGATAATTCAATAATGCTTACGCCTACGATTATGAAACTTTATAGGAACATTGATCATGACTGGCAGATGACCCCTATTGATTTTCTGGTCACTAGGTCAAAGTTCAAGGTCACAGTGACTCAAAACAGTAAAAAGATTTCCAGATGATAACTCAAGAATGCTAAGGCCTAGAATCATGAAATTTCATAGGTACATTGATAATGACTGGCAGATGACCCCCATTTGATTTTCAGGTCACTAGGTGAAATGTCAAGGTCACAGTGACTCGAAATAGTAAAATGGTTTCCGGATGATAACTCAAGAATGCTTACGACTAGGATCATGAAACTCCATAGGTACATTGATCATGACTGGCAGATGACCCCTATTAATGTTCAGGTCACTAGGTTAAAGGTCAAGGACACAGTGACACAATGGCTGCCACTACAACTAACAGCCCATATGGGGGGCATGCATGTTTAACAAACAGCCCTTGTTTAATAAAACATTGTATCATGTATGTAATAGTTAGTTAATTTTTTGAAGATGGGTAATTTGTTGTGTTACAAGTGCAGTGAGTACAATGTGAAACCTTGTGTTATAGTGTTGCTTAGAAGAGCAGTGTGCACATCCACTGAATAATAACAGTTTAATATGATAAACAGATTGAATTCATAGAAAGTAAATTCATCTCATGCTTTATGTACCGTTTAACTGACATGTGATCCAGTCATGGTGTTTTAATGCTCTAAATGATTGTTAAAACTACTGTCAACAGCCCAAAACTACTGAGAGATGCCCTCCAAACTACTGAGAAGCAATCGGTTGGGTAAACAGGTCTGAAAGCGAAGGAAGTTCGGTAACGTCGGTAGTTTCCGGATCGTGTCTTTCCGTCGGCTAAGTGGCGCAAGTTGGTCACTTTGCTGAAACTAAAACAACCTATAGTTACCCCAAAGCAGGGCATAGCCGACGGGCCGCATCGACGAGTGTCATTGGCCCATGGGTCTGTGCCCTGGGGCGCCATGGACAAGACACTGATTGTTTTACCTGCGAGTCCTACGTCCTGGACTCACAAACACCTCTGGGGATGCAAAGTTTCGAACTATATGAATCCCAAAAATGCATTGAAATCTCTCAAAAAATAATATTGTTTAATATTTGGACTCATTCTTTCAACTCGGGGACTCATAGATTTGCAAGTTATCGAGTCCCAGGACTCAGAGCAGAAAATTTGTAAAAATATCACTGCAAGAGCAGGGTGCCATGTCGCAAATTAAACCTCAGTACAACATAAAAAACACACAATGCTAAAACGACGGAATGGTGCGCTTTCCCAAATACAACGGTCACTCAGCCCGTGTAGCCACTATGGCTTAACCACTATGGATGAGCTGGACCCCCCCCCCCCCCCCTTTGAAAACCACTTATCAATCGGGTTAAAAGTATCCGGGATCCGCGAGATCCCCTTTGCCTTTTTTACGCTAACGACAAACAATACTAAAACGACGGAAGTGTACGTTCCCCCTTATACATATGTCACTCGACCTTTTTCGACCACTATGGATAAGCTCTAATCCTTTTAAAACCAAATATCGCTCTAGTTAACAAACCCAGGGTTCCGCGAGACCCTCTTTTTCCTTCTCTTAAGCTGTAAACAGCTACCGACTACGAAGGCAGGGGAAAGCCCACAGACAACATACTTCCATGCAGTATTGAAAGATTCAATAAGTGCGCACGTGGGCAAATCGCATTTACTCACAGTGCAACCCCTATAGTTGTACATAATGTTGTAATTAAATATGATAAGTAAATAATTTTTCCCATATGCACACTATTAAAACATGTTGGGTGGAGCGTGTCGGCAGGGCTAGAAGGGCGCGCCTGGCTAAATACCATCTCGCCCGTGCACTCTGGCTCTGTTGACATGACCCACAAATCATGACCAAAAAAAGAATAGTGACGGTATTTGTTGTTGTTGTTTTCCCTACTGTAGTGTAGGTGATGCTCTCCCGTAGTGTAGTGTAAACAGTGCCCGCTATATGACAGGGGTGTTCAATGAATAAGTTAGGTAATTCTAATTTACCCATAAATGCAAACCAAATCAAACGCAAACATAAAACCAACGGTGGCCGTTTTTTTCTTTTGTCTATCACATGCTCTCTTGTATTTTTCATATTATTTGGATTATAGTTCATGATATTTGATATATATGGACGACGAGTAAACAGTCTAATTTAGGAAGGAAGCTGTATACCTACTCTGCAATTTGCTAGATTCTCACTCATTGCTCATATAGTTTATAGTTTACTTCACAAGTTCCAGAAGATCAAAAGACCCATGAGGACAACATATTTACAAACAATAAATGGCAAGACGGCGCTTACAAAGTATATGATAATAAACATATACATGTAGGTGGCAATAGTACAAAAGACGAAAAAACGTTTCAATACATGAGAGCAGGATGACAGAGGGATTACAACAAAACCCATGAGGACAATATATGTTACTTGTACAAGCAAAAAACAACAAAACAGCGCATACAAAGTACATGATAATAAACATATAGGTGGAGATAGTGCAATAGATGTTTTATTATATCAAAAACAGGGTGACACAAATTTAATATAAACTTATAAGGTGAAATGGAGATGTTTTACATCAAACTTATGAAACAGATAAGCATGTTTTAAAAGAGTACCGGTAGTGTGTGATTAAGCATGTAATTGATATAAGTACTGTTTTCTCAACTCAAAAGAATAGAATATATAAGTGCCAAAGTTTCTAAGTACTTTTCTATTTCTTGTTTGAAGTAATTGTATGAACTTATGCATACTTGATCTTGTGCGAAAAAACTTTGGTATATATTTATCTCGTAAATCTTTATATAAATCGCATTCCATAATAAAATGGTATTCATCTTCAAGTTTATCACAAAAGGAGCATGCTCTATTTTCAACTGATGTAACTACTGGTTTATTCCATCGGCCTGACTTAATATGTAATCTATGTGATGACACACGTAATTTTGTTATACAAATGCGAAAATTTTTAATGTTAACAAGGTTAAGATATTCTTGGAATTCAAAAGATTTAATGTTATTATAAAATAGGGCCCTACTGGAGTCACTTAATCGACTTGACCAGTTTTGCACAAACGTGTCTTTAAGACGCTGATTTACTGTCGACAAGAACAGTTTTACATTTCCGACGCCCTGCATTATCCAGACATCCTAAAATCCCAGGGTACACATAGTGTAGCAAATGAGGCCCTAACTATGGGACCAAGTGTTGGAGTTGCCATGGAAACAAAATGGCGTCAAAGATGGTCGCCAAAACCAAAAGCACACCTTAAGTTGAATAGTTGGCCATATTAAGCATTTTGTCATGACAATTTCTATATTTTATACCATAATACAGTAGACTCTGCCAATACCGGACTCTCTGAATACAGGAACTCTCCCGATTCCGGACGGTCGGGCCAGTCCCGTATTTTCTCCTTCTATTTCTTTGTTAAAAAATGTTGAATAAACCGAACTCTCTAAAAACCGGAAACCGGACGGGTATCTCCGTAAATTTGGTCATTTCCAACGTAAAATACATTGAGTATACCGGACGGTCTAAATTCTCAAGATGCCCAAGGCGTGAAAATAACAATACCTAGTCAGCACAGCGAGTGCGGTGTCACACATTTTGCTCGCGCAATTATCGATAATCGGATTAAACATACCATAAAGGTGTCAAGTCGTTACCGCGCTTTGGGAGTTCGATTAAGTAATGTAAAACAAACTGTGAATGCCTATAATAGACGTGCGGTAACACCAAAAAGTGATTGACTCGATCGTTTTATTAATTATTTATTACCGCCTATGATGAACAATGTAATTGAAAAATTAATGCGTGCCGTTGCGACGATCACTTGAAATGTGGTACATGTATGTATTGAATAAAAAATAGTGTATCTACAACAATCTTAATTGTGTCGTCACTCGCCCATATGACAAATGCCACGTACGTACATGTATAAAGCACCACGCTCACTTTGGGATTAATCAAAACAAGTCGGTATGGATATTTTTTCTTTTAATCGATTAAAAACACATTTTTTAAGAATGCAATTAACATCATCAGTACCTGCGTACAGTTATCACATGGTTCATGTAAATGTAAATGGTTTGTTTTATTTTTATGTGATTCTGTACACAATGCATACCATGTATATTTCGGCAATATGCATACTCTTGGTAAACCGGAACTCTCTGAAAACCGGACGATCAAGCCGGTCCCGAGACCGTCCGGTTTAGAGAGAGTCTACTGTACATAACATTATAAATAAAAATAGACGTTTTCAGTGAAAACAGCAGTAAAATGCTTGTAATACATATTTGTAAACCATTTATTTGAAATAAAATGAATAAAAAACAACATGCGGGTGCTTTTTTTAATAATATATTGAGTTATAATAACATATATCGAGAAAAACACAGTTTAAATTGTGATTGGTTCAATTATTTAACTTTATTTTCAAATAATCCTTTAAAAAATGTAAAGTATGCATTTACATCAGGATCTCGTTCAACCCCATGTTCCGCCCCTAATTTTTCAAATACTTGAATAAGATCACGCAAGCGAGCCAATGGAATAAATTACTCTGAGATATAATTTCGATATAGAGAAAATAATGTAATAATATTAACATTGAAGATATAATTAGGTTTTAGTTTCTAAAATTTACTTTCAAATAGTAGCTTTTACCAGTAAGCTCTGTTAGTCTAGAGATTAACATGTATTGAATAAGTAATAAAAGACTAGTTAACACAGGCATGTTTTTTGCTTTGCTTTGTTTCAATTTTATGTCATTAATGTTGAAATCTTATTAAATGATGAGAAGTCTTTAAAGTAAAAAAACACAATTGCAAACTATTTTGTTTGCGTGGACTAAGTTCAAACATAGCGGTTTTTCACCTCAGATAGTAAGCTTGTGATTGCTTCCCTTTGTTATTATTAAGACATGACCTTGATGTTCTGTCTGCAGAAGATGAAACAAAAACAAATTTTGGCAAACATGTCCAGCGTTTTTCCTCTATATAAAGTTAGTACCGTAAATCGGCACCATTCCCAATGGAACCATTTTTCCCAATTTCAAAATGAAAATTAATTCCCAATTCAAATAAAAAACATTCCCAATTCGCAGGAAAAACATCGGGAGTATGACTGAATAGCGGAAAGGGCCCTTTTCCGCGGAAAGGGTTTTCGGTGTTCGGAAAGGGCCTAAATAAATTTATTTTCAATGTTTTAAAAACATTTAATGGTATTTTCATAAACAGCACCTTACATTGTGTTTATATTTTAAATTTCATTCAAATCCATCAAGAAATGATTTAACTTTATAAATTTATTTTCAATGTTTTAAAAACATTTATTGGTATTTTCATAAACAGCACCTTACATTGTGTTTTTAACATTAAATTTCATTCAAATCCATCAAGAAATGATTCAACTTTACAATATTTTTGAATGCCGTACGATACGAGAAACGTAAAGGGGCGAGCACCACGGAAAGGGCTCGTAGCGGAAAGGGGCCTCGGCCTTCGGAAAGGGGCTAAAATTATTTATTTTAAAATTTTGAAAGACATTTATTGGCATTTACATAAACGAAACCGTACTTTATGTTTGCATTTTAAATTGCATTCAAATCCATCAAGAAATGCTTTAATTTTACAATATTGTTGAATGCCGTACGATACGAGTAACGGAAAGAGCTCGTTGCAGAAAGGGGCGTCGGCCTTCGGAAAGGGGCAAACATTATTTAATTTATAAGTTTTAAAGACATTTATTAGCAATATTAATAGTATGATATGAATGGCATACACTTTGTAATTAAGTTAACAAATATGTATTGGGTAAAATCAAATGATAATGTATCGTTTTAAAGGGACTGTCCAACAGTCAAAAGCGTCGTTCGACGCGAATCGATATTTTGGGGAACTACGAGGATTGCTTATATAGCTAACAAGAAATATCTTTAAAAAAGATATACGGCGTTGATAGTTCAATGAATGAGATCAATGATAGCGAATGTCTTTTTCTGTGCAGTTCTTAGCTGCATCACACGCAGTACGGGATGTTACGCGGGGTTTTCGCGGCTTATTTTACATTATTACATGTTGCTGGTCATAAACCTATAGATACAAAACAGAAAACCAAAAGAAGAATGGAAGTGTAATTAAAACATATGAGTCAACCGGCCACACGCGAAGTATCCGTATTTATAGGTGCGTTCTTCGAACAAATCTGTTTTAGTGGTTTGTCCGGCGTTGCTATTTGATTCGATTGTTAACAGTATCGAGAATCATCGCGCTCATGCTTAATACATTAGAATATGGTGGAATAATTATTGTTAAATGAATCAAAAATAATATTTATCATTGTATTGTTGAAAACACATTAAGAATCTATTATTGACATACCATAATTATATTGCTGAATATCTTCATTTAACATATTTCTTGTCTAAAGAAAATTCCTGGTCACCTAGTTCACGGATAGCGTCTTTATTATATAACGATTATTTTACTGGCCGCGAACTCCGGTGATGACCTGTATATAAACTCTCACATCCACACACACTAACCGCGAATTGACCCGATATCTCACGGGTTGAAATGCAATGCTTTAAAGTGAGGCCTCGCTTCCACTGCTCTTTATACTTTTACATGTTAACATGTTGACAGGAATATGGAAGTAAGTACTAAATATGAGAACACAGCCTTTAAGTATAAAAGCTTTTGCCATGGCAATCCTCTGAAAATAAAAGGTGCACGCACAAACTGTATTGATGTCGAGAATTGAGTGTAAAACTGTTCTATCTATTAAGCCTTTTCATTAGAGATAAAATTGTTTCATGCAGTAAAACAGTGTTACAAAGACGCGTATATGTTTCCAATGTTCTGGTGGTATACTCAAATCAGCCAATGGAATAAATGAAGTGTATTCATTCGTACCTAGCCGCGGGAAATTTTATTTGAATTTTATTGGACACTTACAAAGGTCAGGTAAGGTGAAAAGCTGGCTTAATACAGCTTACGCCGAAAAAAATACCTCCGAATTAATCGTGCGCGTTGATGGTCGAGTGGTAAAGTCGGGAGACATTTTACTTCATAACTCCATGACTCTAGAGGTCAGTGGTTCGAGTCCTGTGGAGGTTAACGTTTTTTCTTCTTTTTTAAATATGTGTGTGTTTTGTTTCTGCTGTATGCGCACATGTCTTATTATTTACGCAATTACGGTTTAGAAACTTTAAGCCTTATTTAGTAAGCATGTGTTACATTTCCGCAAAGTGTGACCAATAACATACGAAAATAACAACGTACCTGATGTCGCTTTCAGATATGTGTATAGAAACGAAATAAACACATGTTGTTTCTTAATATACAAATTGCTGTCGATATCAACGTCATCACATCCTGTCCGTATTTTGAAAGATTTATTATACGTAAGCAAGTTTGACGTTTTCAATTTATAATACAAACCACAAGGTGTAGTTTTACAATTCACTCCCAACTGTGCCTGAATCAAAATATAGACACAGTGAATGATCGTGCTAGGAAAATTTATAAACAAATTCCGGTCGATATCAACGTCATCACATCCTGTCAGTATTTTAAAAGATTTATTATACGTAAGCAAGTTTGACGTTTTCAATTTATAATGCAAACAACATTTGCATTTCCATAAACGAAACGTTACTGTATGTTTTCATTTTAAATTTCATTCAAATCCACCAAGAAATGGTTTAATTTTCAAATATTTTTGAATGCCTTACGATATGAGTAATGGAAATAGACGAGCAAATTCCTGTGTCGCGCATGTTTATTACTCGTTCCTCCTGTTCACCTTTGACGAGGCTGTACAGCGCATTAATTAATTGTAGTAAATCTTGTTGTCGCCACTGTGTTGCATTTTTTAAGACATGATTTGCACTTTCACAATTGTTGTGTGTCCAACAATTGTTTACTGTAACGTGAACGGGTGTGTGATCACACTGCTTAGATATACGAATAATTTTCCTTAAGCCTACCTGGCTTATGATACGATATTATTAACAACTGATTGGGGCATATAAACATGCATTAATTAACTTCAATCAAAACTAACAACAATAACTGAGACACCTAAAAAAACGCCTGCCTGGGCGATTATTAATTACAGTCACCGTGCTTTCACTATGACGGCTAGAATACTTATCCCCTAAAACAGTCCACTCATTTATATCATGCACACAGTGGACAATACAAGCCTATCTGAGTGTTTCAAAACTGGAGTCACCATGCACTCCAAACCACGAGTATGGAACCTATTCCTACAATAGCACCGTCACACAGAAGCTACCAGGAAGACCCTGGGCACCGGTCTGCTAATGCTCTGTTCTTCAAACTTTATTGTAATAACGACACATCGTTACATTTACTATCAACATAACACTTTGTCATTACATTGTTCATGATAATTATCTTTAAATGTATTTAATTGTAAACAGCCTATTAGTAATGCTCATATCAATCAAATTTCATTTTAAACATGATGTAATGGGATATGACAGAAATGTAAATGCGTCATGTTAATTTATTTGCACCAGTTAAGTACTGCTATAGAACATGTTGTATCCTGGACAAGATTATAAAATTGCCACATAAATCCTTTGATGTCTGACATTTCGGTTACAATATAAAGAAGTGAAACTCCAGCTGTTGGAGGAGTATTGAATTATTATTATAAACAATTAGTAGGTCCTTCATTTAAGGCAAGTGACCAATTGCCTAAACAGTACAAAACAGCACAATACAGCACAATACAAAACAACATAAACACAAATAAGAATAAAGCAGGGGTCACCGCCTTGGAACGGTTAATGCAAAGCATTGGGGGTTTAAACCGGTTTTGGAGCGCTGAACCTCACACTTGGCCCAGTAATATTAATAATACATTTAAGTTAAATAAAATTTAACCTCATAGCATTGTAACTCAAAGTAAACAATAATAAAAGGGAATTAAAACGCATTCAATTTAATTACTATTTAATTACTCAATGTTATTGAAGATACCAGAGCAACAGAGTTACAACTTTTTGAGGAACGATGGAATGAAACTATAAACAAGTGTCAACTACATTCCTTCTTTATAGAAAAAGATTTAAAAATATAGCATCATGAAGTTTATATTTCAGATTATCATCGCACAAATAAAGGAATTAGCAGCAATAATGGGTGTAAAAGTTCCATATTACATTGCTTGGTTGTTTATGTACTGCTAAACAATAAATCAAACAAGAAACGCCTGTCACAGAGAAAATAAAAATAAAATTATAAACCCAATGACCTATGCATGTAGATTACAACTGGGAAAGTTGGTCGTATGACGTCACAAAAATCAATGTACCCAGGAACAGAGAAAGAGTTATGACGTAATTGACAAGCGAAGACACAATGACGTGAACAAAATCCAGGGGCAGTACTGTAAAGTAAAAATAAAAATATTAATGGGGCGGTACTGCAAAATTGAACTACAAATAAAACAAGTTTAGGTGATTAAATATTAAGAATTAAATGTATAAAAATGGTAATTCCATTAAAGCGACATTATTGGAATAAAACAGTATATAGGTGTTTTGACAACTGACGACAGAAATGACAAGCCTGACAATCACTGGTTGTCAAAGTGCAAACCTTGGTGAGAAGAACCTGTGACTCACTCGGTTTTAATATTTACATCCAGTTGATAAAACAATGTAAACAAGTATGTTCAAAAAATGTTATATTGTTCATATATGTGAGTGTATGTCATTGCACGATAATTTTGACATGTTCATCTTATTTTAAAATAATGTATAAAACAGTATGATTTAAAACATGAATGTATCACAAAATACATGTGAGGTGGTTCCAAAAGGCATTTCTGAGAAAAATTAATGTTTTGTGATGTTACATCCTTTAATATTATAGTCAGTGAATGGTTTTGTCAATCTAAATGACAGTTTTTTTTGTATTAATCATTATTTTCTTAAATACTAAATATAGATAAGTTGATAGAAAAATAATGACCTTAAAAACATGTACAAGATATAAGTGGTGTGTAACCTTTAACATTTTAATAGTATGTAGCCTGTTTTAAATTGTACATCTAGTTGATAAAAAGTTCATTATTGGTTTAAATGATTGTTATATTATTTGAAGCAATTGTGTGTTTGTGTGTAATTTCACCATAACCATAACCATGACATGTTCATCTTAAATATAATATTGTATCTAACAGTATGTTTTATATATGTGTCACAAAACACATGTTAGCTTGTTTCAAACTGCATAACTGATATATTTCATGATTGTTATGTAATGTAAAATCTATGATAATACTCAGTAAATGATGTTGGTAATATAAATGGCACTGTTTGTGTGTTATTTATTATTTTCTTGCATTTAAGTGTAAACAAAAGTGTTATAATAGACACTAATTTGACCTTTGACCTTCGTTTTGACCTTGACATTTTTTTATTTATGAACTGAGTTGTTGATAATAATGTATTGCATTAATATACAATATTAAATTACTTTTAATACATTATGGTGTTGTTATTCAAAATAAATTGTATTTAAACTAATATGGTTGATTTAATTTTGACTTTACATCTAAGTGTCGGCCATGATGTACGCCATCTTGTTTTTTTACCATCTCCGACCTATTTGGAGAAAACGAAAGTCGTTTTCAATAACTACAGACCTATACGAACATTTTGACATATAACACTTGCTGTTGAAAATCGTAGACCAGTTAGCCCCTAAAATAAGCTAGTAATCTGGGCCCGTTTGCTACACTAACAATAGAGCTTTAACTTTTGAGCACCAGTTTGTTTTGTTTTGGTTATTTTCAAAGTCGTATTTCAGCAAATTGTAAACTTTTTTTTGCAAATTTTCTTTTCATTGCATTGCATTAGTTTTATCCAGTATTTGATTATGTTAAAATGCCTAATATTCTGCATGGACACCCTTCCCAGCTCACCATAACAAAATCATTCTGCGTACTTTTCTTAACGCATATTTTTGCAAAATTGTAAATGTATACGTTCAATGGCTTGGCCTTTGTTAAATCCCCAGACTTCGCTACCATAATTTAAAATAGGAACAATAAGTTTTTCAAACAAGTTTAACCTGTGTTTGACAGTCACATCTGTAAATTTTTATAAGTATTTATTCATTTTAAATATAGCTTTAAGTGCTTGCCCTGATAGGGTGTTTTGTGCTTCATTAAATGAGCCACCGGTTGTAAAAACTATGCCTAAATATGTAAATTTGTTAACAATTTCTATAGCGTTATGTTTTTAGCTCCACTGGCCAAAGGCCAGCGGGGCTTATGTCATGGTCCTGTGTCCGTCGTGTGTGCGTGCGTGCGTCCGTGCATGCGTTATCTTTTTCTTAAAACATCTTCTTCTCCTAAACTACTGGTCCAATTCTGATGAAATTTCTCAGGAATGTTCCTGTGGTGAACCTCTTTCAAATTTTTTCAAATGATGCCCCTGGGGTCAAATTTGACTTTTCCCCTGGGAGTCAAAAAATTGAAAATTTGCTTATATAAGGCCTATTTTGTGCAAACTTTAAAAATCTTCTTGTCAAGAACCATTGGGCCTAGGGCTACCAAACTTGGTATGTAGTGACATCTTTTAGTCCTCTACCAAGTTTGTTCAAATTATGCCCCTGGGGTCAAATTTTATCCTGCCCCGGGGGGTCAAAAAATTGAAAATTTGCTTATATAAGGCCTATTTTGTGCAAACTTTAAAAATCTTCTCGTCTATAACCGTATGGCGTAGGGCTACCAAATTTGGTATGTAGTGACATCTTACAGTCCTCTACCAAGTTTGTTCAAATTATGTCCCTTGGGTCAAATTTTACCCTGCCCCGGGGGGGTAAAAAATTGAAAATTTGCTATATAAGGCCTATTTTGTGCAAACTTTAAAAATCTTCTTGTCCATAACCATTGGGCTTAAGGCTACCAAATTTGCTATGTAGTGACATCTTATAGTTTTCTGCCAAGTTTGTTCAAACTATGCCCATGGGGTCAAATTTGAACCTGCCCGGGGGGTTAAAAAATTTGCTTTTATAAGGCCTATTTTGTGCAAACTTTAAAAATCTTCTTGTCCATAACCATTGGGCCTAGAGCTACCAAATTTTGTATGTAGTGACATCTTATAGTCCTCTACCAAGTTTGTTCAAATTAAGCCCCTGTGGTCAAATTTGACCCTACCCCGGGGGTTCAAAAAATTGAAAATTTGCTTATTTAAGGCCTAGTTTGTGAAAACTTTAAAAATCTTCTTGTCCATAACCATTGGGCCTACGGCTACCAAATTTGGTATGTAGTGACATCTTATAGTCCTCTACCAAGTTTGTTCAAATTATGCCCCTGGGGTCAAATTTGACCCCGCCCTGGGGGTCAAAAAATCGAAAATTTGCTTATATAAGTCCTATTTTGTGCAAACTTTAAAAATCTTCTAGTCCATTACCGTATGGCATAGGGCTACCAAATTTGGTATGTTTGTTCAAATTAAGCCCCTGGGATCAAATTTGACCGTTACCCAAGGGTCACAAAATTGAACATATGCTTATATTGGGCCCATTTTGTGCAAACTATAAAAATCTTCTTGTCCATAACCATTGGTCCTATTTCTATCAAATTTGGTAGGTAGTGACATCTAATAGATCTCTACTTAGTTTTTTCAAATTATGCCCCTGGGAACAAATCTGACCTTGCCCCAGGGGTCACAAAAATGAACATATGCTAAAATAAGGCCTATTTTTTGCAAACTTCAAAAATCGTCTTGTTCTTAATTATAAAGCCTAGTGCTACTAAATTTGGTATGTTGTGATATCTAATAGTTCTCTACCAAATTTGTTCAAATTATTCCCCAGGGCTCAAATTTGACCCTGTCCCGGGAGGTCACAAAACTGAACATATGACGTTTACCAAGGGAGATTACTGCGGCCGTGTGGCTGTTACCACCAACAACAACAACATCTTGTAAACATGAGATAAAACCCTGTCATTTAGTGCCATTTTAGATCAGATGGTGACTGCTTACAAAGGAATTGAAGTAAAAACATGTGTTCTGAATGTTTTTCTTATAAACTGAAAAAAGTCGGGATTTATTAAAAATGTCGAAAGTGACCATATATCCGGATAAAAAAAATTCGGATGACATGTTTATTTAATGTTTTTTTTTGTAGTGTTTAAACCAGTTTAATAATATCTTATTGATTTTAAAACACAACTTCCATGAACATAATTATTTCCATAAAAGTAAATATATGATACTGCATTGTAAACTCAAACTTTGTATCCAAGAGAAGGTGTTGGAATTAATGAAGTGCAATGTTCTTAACTATCGTATATGCTGCTTTTTAATAACTAATGATTCATTGTTCCATTTGTGAATTGTAACTCATGAATTGTGGAGATATGATTGTCAATTGTTTAATATAATAGAGACCATAGGTAATGAGTCTTATATTTTATGTGGAGATTTTAATCTAGTACTTGACGTGAATATTGATTATGCCAACTATAAAACTTTGAATAATAATAAGAAGTCAAGGGAATTGTTATCTTCTGTAATCAATGATAAAAATCTAATAGACACTTTTAGAGTTATAAACGGGGATACAAAATGTTTCACTTGGCGAAAGCCTAACACTGTCCAACAAGCTAGATTGGACTTTTTTCTAACAACTAATGATTTTAGTCAGTATATTAGGAAATCTGATATACATGCTAGCTACAAATCAGATCACTCCCCTATCACTTTGGAATTTAATTTTAGCAAAATAGAACATGGAAAGGGCCTGTGGAAATTTAATAATTCATTACTTTATGACCTAGAATATATTCAATGTATAAAACAAAAAATTGAAGAAATTAAGCAACAATATGTCTTACCTGTGTATAACATTGAATATCTTAACACTATAGAAAATGATTTAATACAGTTTACTATAAATGATCAACTGTTTTTAGAAACTTTATTAATGGAAATCAGAGGTAAAACTATATCATATTCGAGCTTCAAATCCAAAAAGAGAAAAGAAAGAGAATATTATATTTTAAAAGCAATTGAAGACATTGAAAAACAGTTAACAAATGAAAACATTGAAGAGCTCAATCTTTTGCAACAAGAACTCATAGGCATTCGAAACTTGAAAATGAAAGGCGCTTTCATTAGAGCTAAGGCGAAGTGGATTGATGAAGGCGAAAAACCCTCAAAATATTTTTGTAATTTGGAAGCACAATATGCATCTAATAAAAACATTCCTTTCATTGAAAACGATGAAGGTCAGCGGCTATTTGATAATCCTGGTATTTTAAAAGAAGCTGCCCAATTTTACAAAACATTGTATACAAAGTCTGTCTTTAATGACTCTTATAATGTACATGATGACCTTAAAGAAATAAACACAATTAAATTAAACACTGAACAATCTCAATCATTAGAAGGCCTTCTTACACTTAAGGAAATATTAATTACTTTAAAAAATATGAAGCATGACAAAAGCCCAGGATCAGATGGTTTTACAGCAGAATTTTTTTAAGTTTTTTGGAAAGATTTAGGCCACTTTATAGTGAGAAGCCTCAACTATGGTTTTACCTCTGGAACCATGTCAATTACTCAAAAACAAGGTATAATCACATGTATACCTAAAGATAATAAACCCAGACATTTTTTGAAAAACCTAAGGCCATTAACACTTTTAAATGTAGTTTACAAGCTTGCATCTGGGACTATTGCTAACAGATTAAAAACTATCCTTGATACTCTTATTTCTAAAGATCAGACAGGATTTATTAAAGGCAGATATATTGGTGAGAATACCAGACTTTTATATGACAGTATGCAATATACAGAAGATAACAATATCCCTGGACTCTTGATGACCATCGACTTTGAAAAGGCGTTCGATACCCTTGAATTTGATTTTATAGAAAAAACATTAGATTATTTTAATTTTGGTACAACATTGAAAAATGGATTTCACTTTTCCTACATAATACCTTGACGGCAATTCAAATCAATGGGTTTTTGTCAGAATTTATAACAATTCAAAGAGGTTGCAGACAAGGAGATCCAATAAGTTCGTATATCTTCATTCTGTGTGCTGAAATTTTGGCAATTAAAATAAGAAATTGTAATGAAATTAAAGGAATAGTGATAGAAAATATTGAATATAAAATGTCTCAGTTTGCTGATGATACATCTCTCTTTCTGGATGGCACAGATGTTTCCCTTTATGCTACCCTCGATCTTTTAAATAACTTTGCCTTATGTTCTGGATTGAAAATCAATTATGACAAAACAAACCTTATATGGATTGGCTCCAAAAAGTTTAGCATACAATCAATAAAAACTTAATATAAACTAGTCTGGGACACAACAAACTTTAAAGTTTTAGGAATATTATTTGATGTTGATTTAAAGAAAATAATAGAAATAAACTTCACGAGTAAACTGGAAAAGCTGCACAATATCATACATTTTTGGAAAAGAAGAAATTTAACACCCCTAGGAAAGATAACAGTTGTTAAATCACTACTACTTCCCCTTTTTACACACCTGTTTGTAGCTCTTCCTAGCCCAGGAGAAAAAGTTTTAAAACAAATAAATAGCCTTTTTTCCAATTTTATATGGGATGGACCAGCAAAAATTAAACAAACTATTGCTATTAAATCATATGATGATGGAGGAGTTGCCATGACTGATATATATGCTTTTGAAAAAACTATGAAAATGACATGGTTAAGGAAAATTGTATCAAGTAATGGAAAATGTTTCCAACTTGTATATTCTATGTTTGATGTGAAGAAAATGTTTAATTTGGGAAAAAAATACATAGAAAAAATTATGATAAGTTTAAAAAATTGTTTTTGGAGAGATGTCCTTACATGTTACATTGAGTATATTAATAAACAAAATGTCAGTAAGTGTGAAGATATCCTTGATATGCCGTTATTTTATAACCACAATTTTAAGATAGGTGGGAATATTATATATAACAAAAAAATGTATGATAGGGGAATTAGATATGTAAGAGATATAATGTGCACTTCTGGAGAATTTTTAAAACAATCTGTATTAGAAACTCTCATTGGCGTTAAAATTAACTTTCTTTTTTATGAAGGTTTAATTAGAACTGTGAATGCATTTATCAGACTATCAGGACTTCCATTTATTAAAAAGCCAAATATACAATGTGCATTTATATCATTTTACTTGAATAACATTGTATTTGGATATAATCAAAACAAACTTGTCTATAAATGTTTTAGCTATAATACAGATATACCCACTTGCCATTTAAAATGGAATACACTTTTTAATAACGTTGAATGGACAAAAGTGCATGCACTTGTTTTTATTATATCTAAAGACACTTACACTCAGTGGTTCCAGACAAGAATTGTTCACAGAATCCTAGGAACCAAATCTTTGTTATTTAAAATGAACATTGTTCATGACAATTTATGTTCTTTCTGTAAAGAAAATGAAGAAACCCTATTACATATATTCTGGGACTGCATTTTCACAAAGAGAATTGTTAATTATGTTGTAGACTTTTTAAGATCCCATAATGTGCAAAAATGTACTGATATTTCATGTCAAACAATGTTATTTGGTTGTACAAGTATTAACATGACTGATATTAATATTCTTATTCTTGAAATTAAAAAGTATATATTTGTATGCCAGAGAAAGGGTCTATTACCTTCAATAAGGGGGCTGAATAATTATCTTTGCGTAGCATGGGAGATTCAATCTAATACTAAATGTAAAGAAAAGAAACTACTTAACTGGTCAATTGTAAAACTTTTTGTAGATCAATAGAACAGTGTTATTGTAAATTGTGTTGTTTACTTAAAATATTTAATACCATGGTCGTTTGATTAATGTTTTTAATTGTCTGAAGTCAAAACGTTTGATTATAGCTTATGTTTTTCTGAAGTCCAAACAATTGTTGTTTTTTTTCTTTCATAACATCGCATGTATGTGTCTGTGTATGTGTGAACTGTAGGATTGTGTCTATATAATGGAATGCATGGATTTTATATACCTCTATTATATTATTCATTTGAATTGTTAAACAACTATATTATATACTAACAGAATAACATGAAAACTAATGATACACTTTGTAATGTATGGAGGTGAATAAACGCTATAAATTTAAAAAAAAAAAAAAAAAAAAAAAAAAAAATTATTGTCAATTGCTCAACGATCCATATAAATTTCTGATCATTTTATAATTTTATAGGTTATGAATTGATCTTAGAAGTCATATGTATTACTTAATAAAATACATTTATAAATATAAGAAATAATCTTAAAATTATCATAATATTCTCAGGCCTGTTGGTCTAAGGGATGTGTGTGTTGTTAATTATATGTATGCCCCTCTTCAAACAAGAGGGTGTTTATTGTTTTGCACATGTCGGTCCGTCCGTCATCCGTATGTCCGTCCACCAGATGGTTTCTGGATGATAACTCAAGAACGCTTAGGCCTAGGATCATGACACTTCAAAGGTACATTGATCATGACTCGCAGATGACGCCTGCTGATTTTGAAGTCACTAGGTCAAAGGTCAAGGTCACGGTGACCCGAAATAGTAAAATGTTTTCCGGATGATAACTCAAGAACGCTTATGCCTATGATCATGAAACTTCATAGGTAAATTGATCATGACTCGCAGATGACCACTATTGATTTTCAGGTCACTAGGTCAAAGGTCAAGGTCACGGTGACCGGAAATAGTAAAATGGTTTCCGGATGATAACTCAAGAACTTTTATGCCTAGGATCATGAAACTTCATAGTTGCATTGATCATGATTCACAGATGACCCTTATTGATTCTCAGGTGAAAGGTCAAGGTCACTGTGACCCGAAATAGTAAAATGTTTTCTGGATGATAACTCAAGAACGCTTATTCCTAGGATCATGAAACTTCAAAGGTACATGGATCATGACTCGCAGATTACTCCTATTGATTTTCAGGTCACTAGGTCAAAGGTCACGGTGATTCAACTTAGAAAAATGGTTTCCGGATTATAACTCAAGAACGCTTACGCCTAGGATCATGAAACTTCATAGGTACATTTATCATGACTCGCAGATGACCTCTATTGACTTTCAGGTCACTAGGTCAAAGGTCAAGGTCACGGTGACTTCACACAGTAAAATGGTTTCCGGATGATAACTAAAGAAAGCTTACGCCTAAGATCATGAAACTTCATAGGTACATTAATCATGACTCACAGATGGACCCCTATTGATTTTCAGGTCACTAGGTCAAAGGTCAAGGTCACAGTGCCAAAAAACGTATTCACTCGATGGCTGCCACTACAACTGACAGCCCATATGGGGGGCATGCATGTTTTACAAACAGCCCTTGTTTGAGATGATTCTTTACAAAGAAAGATGCTACTATTGTATTTGTTATAAATGTGTGAAAGGCTCTAAGAAGGAACCAGAGATTATTAACCCTTTACGAAACACCAACAGGATTATACGGGTTTATAGCTGACGACTTTATAAATAATTATGATAAAATGAGAAATAGCTCAAGATGAGCAATTTCTCCTTTTATCACAATTATTTCTACCCTACCTGATTATTTCCTTAATACTCCATTACAATTTAATTGTCGTCTGCAACCTTTTTCAAATTGGGAAAGTCCAAAATGTGTCGTTTGGTAAAGGGTTAAGGCATTTTGATTCCTACGGGTCTTGTGAATCTGTTTCAAATCAAATGCGTATATTTGATCTTCAGCATCTAAAAATATGTGAAATAGAAAGAACGACAATATCTTTTGGAGAGATAAATGTACCTACGTTATAAACAATGGGACTTTGCTTTTAAGGAACAATTCCCGGGCTTTTTAGTCTGTTTAGTTAACACGGTAGTAACTTTGTCCATATATAAAAATGCTCACCCTTCCAACTTTAAGCGCCCAGTGGGACGAGGATAGACAGAGAAAGTCACATGCTTGAGTGCATTCCAACCCATGCGCATTGCGCGTTTTTTTCGCATAAAAAAACAGTGGAGCGATACAGGGCCATCATGGGCCTCTTGTTATGTACATGCTAGGTTTTGATAGTTTCTTCCACCTTTACGGAAAATCATTACTTTCGTTTTTGACGTGTTAACAGTGAGTTTCCATTGGTTACAATATTGTTCAAGTAAATTAAGACTAGTTTGCAGTTCTTGGCTGCTGTTTGCAAAAATTACAATATCATCAGCATACAAAATAAGAAAAACATTTTGAACGTGTTTACATCAATACCCGGTAAGCCGCTGTAAAGGTAGATGTCTTCTATATCATTTAAAAACATTGCAAACAAAAACGGGCTTAAACATTCACCCTGTCGTACCCCGAGCATGCATGGAAAACTTTCACTTAACATATTACAATATTTAACACGTGATTTAGTTGAGTCATACATTGAGCGTATAATATTTAAAATCCTGCCTCTGATTCCTAATTTTATAAGTTTCAACCACAGGTTATCTCTTGTAACATAGTCAAATGCCTTCGAAAAATCTATAAAGGCACAATATAGCGGTTTATCTGAATTCAATATATGAGATATGAGACCATGTAACACAAACATATTGTCTACTGTGCTCATTGTCGGCCTAAATCCTTACTGTGCCTCAATGTATACATTATATTTTTCGGCCCAATTTGACAAGCGTAAATTCAAAATTCGTGTAAATAATTTACCTAAAGTGCTCAATACTGTTATGCCCCTATAATTGTTAACATCATTCACATTTCCCTTTTTATGTAGAGGCACTACATATTTATCTGACCATTCAGTTGGAAAATATCCAATTTCAAAATTTTTATTAAACAATAATTCTAACAAAGAAAATAACACAACTTTACCATAAATGAAACATTCATTTAGGTAATAATCTGGCGCGCCACATCTATTTGTTTTTAAATTATGTATGTCTTTTAAAATTTCATCGGTTGTAATACAAACATTTAGTTCATCAAACATACATGTTAGCTCATCGCGTTCGTATCTTTCAATAAAAAAAACAGAACATCTTCATCAGGAGTGAATAAATGTGTTTCTGGGTTATTAACCGCTTTAAAATACATCTCAAAATCAGACAAAGGTACTGTCGATGGTTTAACATTGGCACAGCCCTTTATCATATTCCAATAAACTTTCGCGTTTTTATAGCGAGCATTTTTTAATTCGGTTGTTTTATTTTTATCATATTCAAGCCTACATTTACGTAAACATGTTTTATATTGACTTATTGCTGTAACCATATTTACTCTATTTATAAATATCCGATTTATTTGTATGGTAAATATTTAGCATATGATAAAACGCATCCCTTTTTATAAAACATTCTTCGTTAAACCATTTATTATTAAATGTATGTTTTTTTATCAGATGTTTTACTTGGCTCGGCAATATTAAGATTTCGCTTAAGGTTCATGTAGAGGCATCAGTTTGAAAAGTGTGGGACCCCTAGCATTAAACTCAAATTTTACTAAACGAAGAGTACCACATTGTAAATGTTTACATATTTGCTTAAAAGGGTGGTTTGCCTTCAAACTGCTACCAATTTTGTGCAGCAAAATCTCATACCATCGACAAAATCAATAAAAATACAAAGCGATTTTAACACAAAAATAGACATTATTTTCAAAAAATCTGCATGATGTTTATTCAACGTATTTCGGCAGAAAATTATATAACTAGTTAATAATATCGACATTGATGAGGGCAAGTTACGCTTAAATAGTAAAGAAATTTACATATCTAGAAATATCAAAACTCGAACACATGTCATTTCATGACGATGGGGGCAGCCATTTTTAGATTAATAAAATTGAAAGAAACATGCTAAAAACTCACTCATCGCCTAATTGACATTCCAAACGGTTGATGATGACAAATGCATCGGATTGTAATCGTTCCGTTGGTGTGTGCAAACTGCATGATCAGACCTCATAAACACACCAAAAAATAACTGTGTAAGAAGCATTTCGCCAATGTTTACAATTGTTGTCGAATCACATGTACTTTTTTATTGCGCACAAAATAGTACGCTTACAGACTGACAGAAAGATCGATACGAAACTCCGTTCAATTCATCGCGGTATACTATTTTATTGATAAAATATAATAATAGTTCGCTTCAACAACCTAAATGTAAAAATAATTCTTTTAAACGAAGTTTTTAATAACAAAAGTGAAAACAACGGAAGTCGGATGGATATTATGTGAGATGCACTTAGGCTCCAGAAAAACAATACAAATACACTAAAAAAAGACGTGTGGGGGGAAATGTTCAGCTGGAAAATATTTGAAATGGGGTACTAAGTAAGTGATTATATCTCTGTGTGATCATTTCTGTTATTAAGCGCGATCTCTTCCTGATTAATGTTAGCAGTTGTTATACTAGTCGCGATCAACTGTCAAATAATGATGACCAACTGTCAAAATAATGATGTGTTTTCTCAGGTTTGTGTATACACATACCAGGTTTTCTTACTACTTCACGTGATTTCGACCGATTTGTAATGCACGTTTTTTCTACGGAGCACAGCGAGTGCCACGCTTTCAAAAGGGGTAGAAGGAATCTATATACAAATGTATAAAAAGATTCGGGTTGCCAAAAGGAACACATTATTCAAAACGGTACAAGGACAGTAGTTGTTCAGGAAGGAAGAAAGAAAAAACTATGATACCTAGCTGTGTATTTCTATGTAAAACTATGATTTCTAGAGTCGTCTGCACAAAACTCATAAAATCTTGTTTTTGATGAGCAATATCTCCTTTTATCACAATGATTTCTACCCAGCAAAACCTATTTCTTTATATTTATTTACAATTTTATATGTCGTCTGCAATTTCTATCGATTTGAGATGGTTTAATATTTTCCATTTGGTTATAGCAAAATTGTTAAGCCCTTGAAATAGAATGGTGACTCTTATTATCCACCATACCTGGATTTTTAAAAAGTAGTTCAGTTTAGTTATTTTTAGAATTTTGTTTAGGAAAATTATCCAAAAAATGCAGTTGAATAATAACTTATTTGTTGTTTTCTGACAATAATTTTCTGTGAAATGTTGCTAACTTGACCTTGTATATGTAAATAGCTTTGTATTTATTCAACTTACGGTAGTGCATATCCTTCCTAACTTTAGATTGAGATTTTGTAAATTAGTGTACTAATGTATTGGTTTTAAACAAACATATGAATAAAGTAAAAACATATTGAATGTTAAAAATGTGTTTATGTTATTCTATCCGTCTTTACCTTTAAAATGATATATAGTTTAACCATATTGTACCGCATTGAATGAAGAAAAACAAAATCAAGGTTTTAATGAATTTTATCCCTCCCATGAACCTTTTTAAACAAGGGAGACATAACGTTATCCATACACAGCTTAAAGTCACTAATACATGTGGTTATGTCCTCTGGATTTACAGCGCATAATAATGAACGGCAAATGTGTTCAAGCTGATTGCGTACAAGGAGTGATAATATGCTATTTTCAAAACAAGTTTTTTTCCGATAGTCCTATTTATATACATAATCTTTACCACCAGTACTGCGGTTTAAATTATTGTCGTCCGGAATCGATTCTTTTCGGTACATATTAATCCCAAAATTAATTGAACAGTGATCACTTAGTATGTTTGGTTCGTTGACATGAAAATAATTAATAACCGGGAATAAGTCCGGTGAACAAATAACATAATCAACTAAGCTTGAGCACCTATGCCCAACAAATGTACATTTACCAATATATTCATCGGCACCCATTCGACCGTTAACAATACGTAATCATGAAGATTTGATACCCGTTGTGATTAATGCAGCTTTTATCTTGTGTGTAACGTTTAATTTCTACATCGGCAATATAATCGTCAGGTAAAAAAAACTAGATTCGAGTTATTTGAATCGTCTACTACATAATCTGGCGAGTCAGATGTGCGTGAGTTAAAGTCTCCAGCAAGTAAAATATAGCAATTGCTTCGACACTTAGCACCAATTTCTGTAATAAAAGTTGTCAGTCTATCAAACATATTGTTATCGATCATTGTGTGGCGACTACTATCATCTGGTACAACATAACATAAACAAACATATAAATCTTTATCTAACATCAACGTGTCCTTTGAGATTTTTATGCATATAATGTCATCCTGGCTTGTAAAAATTAGTGTCTCATCACATACAAATTTATTTCGTAGATAAATGACAATACCACCTGAAGAACGTTTACTGCCCTTCTTATTTTCTATTCTGTTCAAAACATAGAACTCAAAGTTATCAACATGTAAATCGAAGGTTATATTTTTCCAAGTTTCTGTTAAAAGTACAACATCATTATTTTAAAAAATTGTTTTTAATTCAGCTGAGCAAAGTTTATTAGTTATCCGTGTAATTAAACCCTGTACATTAAAAACAACGCACCGAAGCGTAACCTTCTCCCCATCGTTCTAATTTATTAGTCTATTTATAGCTGGCGGGATAAACCCGGTGTCATCTTTTTCTGGTTTCCCGGTTTTCCCAGTTTTATTTATAGCATCCGTGTTTTTTCGAGGTGTACACGAAGAGGGACTCATGTCTCGGCTGTAGGGTTTCGATGAAAGCGATCGTCGATCCGCTCTAACTGAGGCACCTGAACTGCGTGCAGCTGCTCTTCCACGGGATTTTAAGCTACTAGTAGCACTAGTTTCTGTGTTATTACACACAAACGGTTAATTAGGAATATCACATTCTGTAGTGCATGTAAGTTGATTGTCACTTGGCAAGAGTGGAGTTTAAAAAAAAATCGGTGGCACAACATAATTATTATTCTGACTGTGTTGATCTGTGTTTTTAGATATGAGAACTGGATTTGTAGCCCGAGTATCGGCTGCCGATAAATGCACTTGAGGAGTAGCGGGTGTTTGTGTTACCGGAAGTTCCTCATTGTGTGTTGATGGCAGATCAGAGCATGCATTTTGTGGTACCGGAAGTTCCCTTGTATGTTGTGCAGCGAGCTGAGCGTTCGGTGGCATCGATGGCTCCGTTGTTTGTATTCGAAACGTGCTCTCCAGTGACGGATATTCCGTTGGGACTTTGTGGGCATTGCATACTGTTGCATGATGTCTATTCAACTGTGTGCCAGAGAGGCTCAGATCGAGAGCAGCGTTACTCTGTGCGTGCGGTTGACATTGCACGATAGTATTGTTCTGGGATGATAGACAATCATTACCTTCCGAGACATTATTTGACGGTTTTGATCCTTTGGGGATCGGCTATTGGTTGTCAACGCGGGGCTGTGCTGTTTGCTGTTCGCCATGTGATACCCTGCAATGTTGATGAAGTGCGTTAAGCCCAAAGACTAGATCGCTAGATTGAACTTCCAAATGTTCATCAAACAACTGCTGTGGGTGTAAGTCTGCTGCTGGATAAGTCTGGTAAGTGACATTTTCATTCATGCGATCAGCAGATTTGATGTTGCTTAAGCGATCGAGATTTGCCAGTCTGTTTTGGGACATCAACCTACCCCAGTCCGGTAGTTCGTCTCGGAGCAGTTTTCCATTAACTAGGAGTTTTGCTGGGTATACTATTTGGACTTTCGGCCGTGGGTTGTCTGCTTTCGCCTGTTTGTAAAGAGGCCATATACGTGATCGCGCGGTCTGAATTTTCTAAGGGAGATCGACATGTGCCCCTAAGCGCCGAAGTCCTACTCAGAATCAATTCAATGTTACAGAAATCGCGAAACATTGCTATGATGGGCCTTTTCTGGTGTTGTTGGCTACGGTTTCTAGCACCTAGCCTGTGCGCTCGCTCTATGAATAACATGTTAGGATTAATGTCCAGTTTGTCACGTAGAAATTCTATGAGAATATTCGCACAGTGCTCGTTGAAGTAAATACTGGTAGTACTTACCTGAAATAAAGCTGTATCTGTTCCCGGATCCCTCAGGCCAGGAACGTAGACACAAAACACATAGGATGAACACCGATACAAAAGTAGACGTCCGTCCAGATGTAAAGCTACAGTATGACTGCTGATTATCTGCCTTCGTTTCCGGTCAATCGATTAGTCTCTGCCGTACTGTTCCGGTTACACACCAGTAAATTTACCACACTCCTCCCCATTTTATCCAACGGGAAAGAGACATATCAAAAATTTGGCCTACACTAAAGTTCCGGGCCCTAGTGATACTTTATTTTGTATTCAATTCTGCAATGCTCCATTAATTGTTCACTAGAACAGACTAGAGGAGTAAATTGTGCCCAGCATATAGTTTTTCTTTAAACTTATAATTAACAACGGAGTTTTTCCAAACTTTCACTTCCATTCATTGTCTATACACTTCAGTTGTGTTTCCTTTCTGTAACAATTAGTGTCCTAAACATTAAAACTCCATATTCAAAATTCAATAATTGGCCACACGAATGTCATATTACATTATGCTATTTATAGCCCAAACAGTTGCGTGGAATTCCTCAAAGTGAGCTGACACACATCCCGAACCTCACTATCCCGATATGATGCAATCACGTTGGCGACGTCCCCTAAAAAGGATGGAGTGCACATCCGCGCCCCAGCTGGTCGAAAGTATGGCGAGTCAGTTTCGATCAACAGCCTGTTCGCCGGGACCCTCCGGACTGCTTGTTTCTGCGCCTCCGTGAAAAGCCGGGCTTGTCCTGAATAACTAAAGAAGCAGTTAGGGAATGCCTTGCACCAGCTGATCACAACCTCTTGCGCGCCGGTGAAACAATGCAGCACCACTTTCTGCGTCCGAGCAACATTGGGCTTTAATAATTCCAGACACTCCAGATAGAGCACTCCGGACTGCCGATCCTCCCCATCCCGGATATGAAGGATGATTGGTTGACAAGGGGATGACAATTCTAATATCCTTGTGAGAACCTCCTCCTGTAGCCCCCAAGTATCTGCTGGCTCGGTTCGATCCAACCCAACTTCTCCCAATGCCACTACTCGTTCATTCCTCAGGAGTTGTTTTAAATGACGGTAGAGCTCAGAGTTGAATCTTGCCGCTTTCCGGGGATGTAATCCCACCGCGACACCAAACCCAGCCTGAGCCGGGAAAGATGTCGGGTAGGTCTCGGGGTCACAATAAATCAGGACACCTCCTACCACATCCACTTCAACTTGGGGTCTGATCCCCACATCTGCATCCAGAAGGGTCCGGATTTCTGAGTAATACGGCATACCCAACTTCACTAGAGACCGGTCCAGGTGAAAATGAGAATCAAAGGCCGCAATCCCGGTCGTTACTGGTCGTCCTGACGCTTGGGATGTGCTCCCCCTAGCCAACGAAAGGTTTGCCTGTCCGGACACTGCCAAATACTCCCTAACAGACATGTTTAGTATGTTAGAAACAGCATGAGCCGTTCCACGTCCTACAGGGTCCGTCACTGCCACAACCGGGGGTGTCAGGGTACTTGGATGCTCCACTTCAGGGATTTGAACATGTAATCCAGCCGCAGCATGAGTCGTTCCCCGTCTCACAGGTTCCGTCACTGCCACAACCGGGGGTGTCGGGGTACTTGGACGCTCCCCTTCAGGGACTTGAACATGTAACCCAGCCGTAGCCGGGACGGTACTAGAGGTACGCTGACTGTCCAGGTTGAAGAAGTACACTTGCCGATCCCTTGGAATATGTTTCAGTAGACCGACAAGGACACGCCAATGAGCAAGAAGAGCCTGCGAGTTTAGACGTTGGATGTCAAAATCCACTTCCGGCCATCCGGATTGACGAGCGAACTCGGATAACCACTGTCTATCCCCATCCGATAGAGACACCTCCGCGTTGATGCCCAAGTCATTCTTCTGGGCAAAATCTAGCAGGGTACCAAGCCGATCATCTCCGACGAGTTGTAGAGCGAGCCATCTAAGTCCTCGCAACCGAGCTACCTGCCAGGCCGGATTCGCCAAATTGCCTAGCTGGAATCGCTCAGGAAGATGCCTCTGGTAGACGTGTCTGCTTAGATGGCGGGAATCTGACGTACATCCCATTAACGGACAACGGGACGTACGTTTCTTTTTCATGGGCTCTTCCATGCGGCTACCGAGTCTAGTCCAGACTGAGGGTTTCAGGATTTTCCTCACCGGCACACACTCTGGCACGACTGGTGTCGATTCAGCTGGTGGTAGTACAGCTGGTTCCTCCCTCATCGGATAACTCCTTTTCCGTGGCTCCCTCACACCATAGGAACTATTGGTAAACACCTGGGTAGGAATTACCAATGGTGCCAGGTTCCCAGCCTCGACCGGGACCCTAGCTACCCCAGCATTAGAGACTCCAACCGAAATCGGAGTCCCCTCCACCGGAGCACGTCCTTCCTTGATCAGTGGGGTATCTTCGCACTGCCCCACATCCTCAACGACGTAGAACTCTCCCACTTCATCCAACGCCGCGAAGAAAGAAGAAGTTGATGGATCTTCTTCTGGCGCTATAACCGAAAGCACTTCGGTCTCCATGGGCAGCTCTTCGTCGTCTTCCACCTTGATTGCTCCCAGCGACACAGTTGCCGGGACCCTCAAAGCTGTGGCCGGTAGAGCCGGAAATCCGGACTGTAATCCCGAAAAAGTCTTCGGTCGTCCAGTTGTCTTCCGTACCGTACCTCCTCTTTGACGAGCATTCAGCGACACTCCTAGGCAAGTTTTCTTGGCCGCAGGTTTGCCGAACGCCTTCGTCACGAATTCTTTCGAGCAGATGACATCTGCATGGTACCGGAGCTCAGAAACAAAACGATTCTTGCGCTGCTTAACCGCAATATCATATTGCCCCTTGATGAGCTCTTGAATCTTCTCCTGTGGCAACCTTGAGGAGTGAACCTGTCCCAGGGCATGCACTAGCTCCCTTGCCGTGCCATACAGGAGTTGGCCTTCAGAGTTGGCGACCTCCACCTCCTGTATCACCCGGGCCTTCTTCTCCAAAACCTCCCTCCACCCTCGTTTGGGACTATCTGTTGCCGAGCCGGAGTCAGACATGCTAAAACAAACAACTCCATTTTACAACTAAATTTTTAATTATATCATTCACTATCGAGAGTAAGCCTTCAACAATTTGGACACTTATATTTCCTTATCCTCACACCTTCTTCCTCACTCACATTCACACATCTACCATGAAACCACTCATCACACCAATCGCACTGGATCATGAACGAACCGTCATCTGGCTGTCTACACAAACAATATATGGTCTCGTCGCTATCAACACCTAACAGTCCAGTCAGTCGGTCAATTTCTTGATTGGCCCATTTAGGAAGATTTGTTTCCTTGCAGATTTTCAACCGGTCATGATTAACTGTCTTGACCACATTTTTGTGTCTTATTCGGTACAGATAAGGAGATATCTGCTGTGTCACTATTCCTGGTCCGTCCCATTTGAATGACAATTTGTAACATTTCCCTTTCTTGTGTGCGGTATCCAGCATATATACCGGATCACCCACCTTGTAAGTCTTGCTGTTAAGCCGGAGATCATAATCTCTTTTCCTTGTTTTCTGCACGGCCTTCAGTGTTTCTCTGGCTTGATCATGCGCGTCTTTTATAGAATTCTCCAGTCGGGACACGTACTCCGATTCAGTTGTAAATTTAATCTTCTGGGAAGGGAAAACCAAATCAGCCGGGCTATACACTTCTCTCCCTAACATCATTTTATTAGGAGTAAACCCAGTACTTCGATTTACAGATGAGCGTAACGCACCTGCTATCTGCGGTAAGTTGACATCCCACGAGTCTTGACGGTTTGCTGTAAAACACCGTACTGCCTCCATTAACGTACGGTTATATCGCTCCACTTGACCGTTTGCGGAAGGGCGGTAAGGGGTCGTCCGCTTTTTATCTATTCCCAGAAGACAGCACACTTCCTTGAACAGTTTGCTTTCAAAATTTGTGCCCCTATCTGTGAATATCTCGAATGGAATGCCAAACCGGGAAAAGAATTGATTCACCATTGCTTCAGCTGTAACTTCGGCAGTAAGTGACGGTAACGGGATACACTCAACCCATTTTGTAAATTGATCTACCATCATTAAAATATATTCATTGCCGCCTTTGGTTTTCGGCAAAGGTCCCAGAAAATCCAAGTGAACTCTTTCCATCGGAACACCAGAGTGAAAAATTTGCATCTCCCATTTGGCTGTTCGATTTGGTTTCTTACTACGAGCGCATTCCGGACATTTTTCAATGTAACGTTCGATGTCCTTCACCATTCCCTTCCAGTAGTATTTCTCTTGGATCTTCCATTTTGTCCGGTCTATTCCCTGATGACCAGCTAAAGGTATATCATGATGGTAACTTAAAACCGGTGCCCGTAGATTCTTTGGCACCAGCAGCTGTTCCAGACCGCTCTCCGGATCAAGCCGATAGATTAACCCCTCTTTCATTATGAAGCATGTACGGTTAATCCAATAAAACTTTTTTGTGACACCAGCTAAAAATAATTCCCCCTCTGATGGAGTAACATGGTACATAAGCCAGCCGTGCAACAACTTAAATTCGTATTCTTCTGCTTGAGCTTCGCAGAACTCCGTCTCCGATATTCTGCTCAATTTCTCTACCCGAACAGTGTTGATAACCTCATTCATATTGCCTATTCCTGGATCCCATACTTCCCGGGTCTTCTCCTGCTCATTCGCTAGCGATTTTGCTAATGGGATCGCGTCATCTACATCCTCCACAAAATGCCCCCAGTTTCTTTCTGCCCGTTTACAGTAGTCACACCCCCCACAAGGCAAGTGTTCCAAGCCATGACCTAGAACATACCCCTCACAATCATCCACGATGGGTCCCCTGGACAAAGCATCAGCATTGCCGTGCTTTGCCCCTGCCCTATGTTGAACTTCCATGTTATACTGGCTAAGTTCCTCCAGCCATCGTGCAATCTGTCCTTGTGGTTCTTTAAAACGGAGTAACCATGTTAAGCTGCTATGATCCGTGCGCAGAGTGAAATGACGACCAAGAAGATAATGACGATATTGCCGGGTAAAGCGAACCACAGCTAAAAGTTCTTTTCGGGTCGTGCAGTACCGTTTCTGTTCTTTGGTTAAGGCATACGACCCATATGAAATAACCCTTGGTTGTCCTTCTTGTACCTGGTATAGCACCCCTCCAATGGCTACCTCGGAGGCGTCTGTGTCCAAGATGTAAGGATCCTTGTCATTTGGCAATCCCAATACCGGGGGAGTAGTTAAAGCAGACTTCAAATCCACAAAAGATAGTTCTTGCTCTGGACCCCAGCTAAAATTCTTCTTTCCGGTGATAGCATACAATGCCCTTGACCGGTCTGCATAGCCCTTGATGAACATTCGGTGATAGTTCACCAAACCTAAAAATCTTTCCACTTCTTTAGACGTCTTGGGTGTCGGCCAGTCCATCACTACTTGAATGTCACTTTCTGACATAGTCAATCCATCCGGGCCTACCCATCGGCCCAGGAACTCAACTTTCCTTTGAAATAATACGCATTTCTTGGGTTTTAACTTCAATTGGTATTTTCGGAACCTTTCAAATATTGTGCGTAGTGTACCAAGGTGGTCTGTGAAGCTTTTTCCCATGGCCAAAATATCATCTAAAAAAGCCAAGATTTCGTTCCACGTCAGCCCTTGCAGAACTAGGTTTACTACCCTGGAGTATGTCGCCGGGGCATTGCATAAGCCGAATGACATTTTTGCAAACTGGAATAAGCCATACTTGGTGCTAAAAGCTGTCTTTTTCCTGTCTGTCTCTTTGATCGAAATTTGCCAGTAAGCGGAGTTAGCGTCCAGTTTCGAAAACCATTTCTGTCCGGACAGCATATCTGTACAATCCTCAATGAGGGGTAATGGATATACATCCTTCTTAGTGACATTATTCAGCCCCCTATAGTCCACACACCACCGCACTGACCCATCACGCTTACGGATCAGGACTGGACTCGCGCTCCAATCAGAGTACGATGGTTCAATAACACCAGCTTCCAGCATTTTGTTCAAGTGCCCTTCTTCCTCCGATACAAATGCCATTGGAGTTCTCCGGGGTTTTTGCTTCACTGGCCTGGCATCACCGGTGTCAATTTCATGTTCCATGGCTGTAAAATTGCCCAGGTCATATTCATCTTTAGCGAAGACATCTTGAAATTCAAGCAGCAAAGAACGCAACTGTTCCCTCTCGTCGCCGCTCAAATGTTCGCTAGATCTTTGCCAAACATCTGTCAAATGTTCCGGTAACTCCCGTGCGTTTTCCTGTTCCACCGTGTTAATCTCTCCTACACACAGATATTCTTCAGGAAACGCAGACATAACTTCCACTGTCTCCGCTGTCCCCACACACATTTTCCTCTTCAACCTAACATTGTGGTCACTTAGGTTAAAAACAGTCACATTTATTTGTGTCCCAGTATGCAACGACCGGGATATCAGTAGGTCTTTAATGTCGGTCCCTTCAAGTATGTATGTTCCAGGTTGGTCTTTAACAGTACAAGATACAGTCATTACGCATCGGGGAGGGATTTTAGTCAATCTAGAGACCGTAACCTTAGATACCCGTGGAGTATGTGTTTCCTTACAAGTCATATAAAGAGTCTGTCCCCCTATACTAATATACATATCCGGGATATTAATGTATGCACTATACTTGGTCATAAGGTCCTTTCCCAGAAGCATGTCATTGTCAATAGGGGCCACATACACATTCTCACAAATCTCCCTAACACCCATCTTAATCAATATAGGACCAGCTACAAAACCGGTCATTTTCATGTCTTTTCCCGCTGTTCTTAAGGTCACGTGTTTTAAAATGGGTATGTCAGTACCAATTTTATCAAAAACAGTCTGCGAAATAATGGTTACTTGTGCCGCCGTGTCAATCACAGCATCAATTTCCAAATGTTGTATTGTTATTGGAATTCTGAACAGAGTGCTGGTAGTCTGAACCTCATGGACTTGTACTTCCTCTAAGGTATTCGTCTGGCCATCCACTTGTTGGATCGAAGTTAGGCCTCTGACTCCGACCCACTGCTGTTTAAATCACTGTGACTGTCTACAAAGGAAACTTGCTTGTCCTTCTTCGCAGCACGTTGCAGTTCCGGGCAATCTTTCCGCCAGTGCCCAGTGTTTTGACAGTTATAGCATCTTCTTTCATTTTCCGGAGAACGTGACCTGTATTCTCCAGCTGAAGACTGCTTGATTGGACATTCCCTTTGCAAATGACCCTTTTTATTACATTTATAACAAATCATCTCCGATGGACTTCTAGAAGGCGATGGAGAATTTCTTCGTCTGGGTATTGAGGATAATTTTTCCAGTTTCTCCGCAATCATATTAACTTTCTCTTCAAGACGACAGAACCTCTTTTCAAAGTCCTCCATTCTATCCTCTTCCCTTTTTCTGGTTATTCCTGGCGGTGACTTCGGTGCCGTGACTGCTGCAACCTGCACTTCCGCCACCACTCCTTTAGTAATTGTCTCTTGTTTGTTATATATTAGTCCGCGGGTGTATTTCGCCCACTTTACTTTGTCTATAGCCTCCTCCATGGTGATAGGTCTCATATTCGCCACTCCTTCCCCAACATGTTTATCGACTAGGCCATGACAAAACCGTAGTATGGTTTGGCGATTCATGTGTTCATCAGGAAGATCCCGGAAAGCATGGGTCGCCAAGGTCATCACTCTATCCGCCCAATCATCCAGCAACTCGTCTTTTTGCTGACAAGCATTAGAAAACTTAATCATAGCTGTTTCAGGGAGTTCCTGACAACCAAACCGCCTTTCCATCTTCTCCATGATGGCATTGTAACTGATACCCGGTATCTTATCAGTTATCAGAGTATGGTAATCACTTGCCGTGTCAGTAAGACACAAGCACAAATAATCTTTCTTCTCCCTTTCACTCCAATCATTCACCACCACATAGCGGTTAAACTTGCTTTTAAACGACTTCCAACTACCCTTCCCACTATACACCAATGCCTTTGGTTGTTGGGTCAGCCTTTGTCGTCTGTCATCCTGTCGGTGAGTTCGACCAGCATGATTCTCTCGTTCGGGCACGATGACGCCCGTAATTGCCGGTTGAACATTGGGTTGTACAGTTGTCGCTGCAGGTAAAACATTAAGTTGTGCGCTTGTACCCGACAGTTGCACATTTGTTTGAACATTCGAGCCTGCTGGTTGAACATTTATACCTGCCGGTGCGAATCCGTGATTGGCTGCACCAGCTTGTAATCCCATCCCCTGGTACCCATCTCCATTAGTGAAAGGCTGGAACTGGACTTGAGCCGGATACCAATGTTGATAAGGGTACCCCATGTATGGATATGCATTTTGTGGCGGTCCTTGCATCCATGGTGGGAACTGCATTGGTTGCCCCGGATGTAGCTGTTGTATTTGGTAAGGTTGTGGATACGGACCCATTGGTTGCACCGGGTACTGATATGGCAAAGGTTGTTGTGGTTGAGTCTGTACAGGAGGTTGTTGCATAGATGAAGACTGGTATGGCAGTGGTTGTTGCGGTTCCGCAACAGGTTTACTTTGTTCTTGACCCGCTTGCATTAAATATTGCCTCTGCCGATCCCTTGACTGTCGCGGAGAACCAGATGCTACAACCTTGTATCGACGATCGGGGCTTTCCTCTCGTTTGATAGCCTTCGGACGAGTTCCCTGCATATTTGATACAGAAAGAGGAGGTCCAGATAGTTTATTAACAGCTGGTTCAATGTTTCTGATAGTAGATTGTACCCACTGCTGTTCTGTCAGTTTTCTGTCTTCAGGAGTCTGTGACCTACCCCATCGTTGCCAATACTGGTTACTTTCCAGATTTTTGTCTTCCGGAGTCTGTGTCCTCATATCGTGACTGTAAGCCTCCAGATTTTCCTTTGCCTTTCCCTCATCATACCATCTTCCATGTGCCTTTTCAAAAGGTACCCCTTCGTCTTCCTCTGCATCCTTTTCTTCTGTTTCGGAGAAATCCTTCAATTGGTTCAGTTTTTGCCTGGGTTGAGCGACCAGAGTTTTTTCCGGTTGCTCTGCAGATGTTTCAGAGGGTGTTTGCTCTGCCTGGGAGTCCTCATTCTCTTCCGGAGGTTGCTTTGAGAATGTTACATACCTCCAGAATTCTGTCGTTGGTCGGAAACCACTTAACGAAGACAAACGCTCTTTCGGTACATAACCAAATTCCTCCCTTAAGTTGATTATTGACTGCGCTGTTTTATCTCCAACATTAGGAAGCGTTTTCAGTTCCACAAAAGACGCAGTATCAACATCAATAATTCTACTAGCCATGATTTCCAATAGAAGCACAAGATATTAATGAAAAGAAATGATTAATACGTCTTAAATTGGTAGGTCAATGTCAAGTTGAAAATTAGGATGTCAATAATACTGTCCAGGTCAAGTCTAAATTAAAGTAAATTCAGTTACAATTGAACTGTGACACACACACACACAACTTGCAATCTAAATGCAATGATCAGAAAAACTGATATTAAAAACAACAATTTATCTTAATTTTCCTTGCTCACCAAAAAATTCTTACTACAATGAGCACAATCACACTCCACAATATGATCAAATAAATCTCTTTCTCCACCCAATCAAAAATGAAAGCAAATGAGCATAATAAAACAATTAAAGGCCATCACACATCAAATAATATACACTAGAAAATTTAGCACCCAGTATTTGGTACCGGGTAATTGTTATTTAGTGATTGTGATTAATGATAGTGTCAAGTATAAATATTGTTCAATAGTTTAGCTTTAAATCACGCACAATACTAAATAGCAAATCTATTTCTCCTAAAAATGGAATTAAACGGACAAAAATGTAATAAAACAAATGGCCATAAATACCAAAAATTCATGTATCCAAAATATAACACCCAGTATTTAATGCCGGGTATTATAACCGTATATTATAGTATTGATCAAGACACAGTACGAATAGTATTTAATGATATGCAATTGTGTTAATGACTCCAGGATAATAGGCAACTTTTAAAGGAAATGGATTGGGTTTATACCTATAACCTCCACTCAACCAGACACTGCCGGTAAAGTATGATGCAGGTTATGCGCGATCCCCAGCGATGCCGGAGAACCGATGATCCCTCTGCTCACTAGACTGCACGATCCCCAGCGATGCCGGAGAACCGAAAGTCCTTCTGATAACTGCTACTGCCCGACCGCACGTCTCCTCTTTACCCTCAAGGCCAGATACCTCCGGGTGCAGGAACTCGTGCACTGGCTAGGCTAGAACACAACTAATGTAAAAACAAAGACATTAAATTATTATTCTCCAAAAACAATTCATGACAAAATCTTAAATCGCAATGATAGCACTAGCTTGAAAATAAACTGAAATATTTTCAGTGTATTTGGTTTACTATACTTAATTATTTATTAATTGCTTTAGAGCAAATACGGTAGTGCTACAGGTGCGCTCTTTAGGAAGTGGAAAAGCTTTACGGTAAACCAAAATATTCTTGTAATATATCCTGTCGCTCAGAAAATTAACAGTTTCAACTATGCATACACCAGTAATGATACTATTATGTGATGAAGCAATAAAGCAAGTTGAAAATAATTGTAATATTCTTACAATGAAATGAAAATGACACTATTTCCTAAGTATTTTTTTTTTTCAAAAAAATAATAAAATAAACAATACAGGTTGAAATAAACTGCAATTGCTATTGCACTCTAATATCAAATAGCGCAACTAATTACAATTATTAGTTACACTAAATATCAGTGAACACTAGATTCAATTGCTAGAATGTCAATCACCGGAAAGTAAACAATGGAACGATTTCCGTTTCCGGTTAGCTCATGGCAACAACCAATGAAAAATGGGGTATCCCGAGCTATTTATAGACGGTTGTTAAATCCGGGAAATTTAAAAACTCCCAGTGAAATATCAAGAATTCTAATGAAAATACATCTCAAAAGAATAAATCTTCAAATTTTCAGATAACTAAAGATGGGTTTTACAAATGCATGAAAGTACACGTACTTTCACTGTTTAATCCTGAGTTTAGTCCAGAAAATATTCTGAAAACATGCAACTATTCCAGAATAATGAACTAAAAGTTTAATTCACAAAATTAATAGAATAAATGAACAAATGTACAATGCAATCGTCAATAATGACTGACGACATGTGCAAAAACAAGATGGCGGACAATTTTTCCGCGAAAGCCTCAATCGCAAAAAATATCACAAATATCAAAATATTGTTGCACTTTCATTAAATGCAAAATTAAATGTCACTATTGTGCAGTTTCTGCACAATCTTGACAACAAAATGAGTCATACTACAGCAGAAAATCAAACCACAATGGCGGGTATGTTCCCGCAAAGGTTCAATTTTTGGAACTGCGAAAGTTGCAAAAATTATTGCTCGCAGCGCCAGTGAAGTAAATACTGGTAGTACTTACCTGAAATAAAGCTGTATCTGTTCCCGGATCCCTCAGGCCAGGAACGTAGACACAAAACACATAGGATGAACACCGATACAAAAGTAGACGTCCGTCCAGATGTAAAGCTACAGTATGACTGCTGATTATCTGCCTTCGTTTCCGGTCAATCGATTAGTCTCTGCCGTACTGTTCCGGTTACACACCAGTAAATTTACCACATCGTTATAGTTTTCAATAAACCCCCTACAAGGTGCCTGAACCACGTGACTTTTTCGGCTATGTGTGGGACAATCGGATGTAAACAAAACGTCGCTTCAGGTAACGTTTTTGATAATTTCTTCATTTTTTCAAAACCATTTTCAAAAAAAACAAAGACGAGTGCCCGGCCATTGTAAAAAGACACAACTTTGGTAAGTTTGCGCAAAATTAATTAAGTATTTTTTTCCAAAAAGTGCAACCGCGTGTTTGAAAACACATGAAGTGAAATGCTATGTGTGGTATATTTTTTGTTCAATCAACAAAAACATTGATTATAATATTGTCGAGGGTTTAAAAAATAGGGCGGACATTGTTATTCTTCATAGATAAGCTACTTACATTGTATGTTTGCGCAAATACATCTAATTCGGAGCGTGTGTATATAAATGTTATACTGCTATGTGTGGGACACATTTTTAAAATACTATGTGTGGTATACAAGAATTTGCCCGTCAGTTCTGCATTTAATCTGAACACAGTTTTGTAAGAATCTAGAACATAAACTTTAGTCTGTCCTGAAAATATATCAAATTAACCAAATGTTACATTATTGAATACTGAAGTAATCGTGTAATGATTAAACAATTTATGTTTAACTGAACATACTTCTTATAAAAGAATACATGTTATGCTGAAATATAATATTTCTTTGATTTACTTATTGTCTTTAAATAAATATAATGATTGATATTTCTGCCTGAATTTGAATTTGGTCCATTTTTTTAATAAATGACAAAGAAAATAAGAGCACATGCTTTAAAATGGGTTTTACTTCTATTGTTTTTCAGACTTGAAAAGAATTAGTCGAACGATCTGTAACGCTTTTAAGGTTCGAAGCTGTGTAAGAACTACATGAACACCATCAAACCACACGGAAGGTGATATGTGGCAAGTTAATTATCAAAACCACAGTGACAGAGACAGGGACCCCGCTTCATTCTGTGATGCTTATGGAAAGCTATTTCAACTAACTATGCAAACATACCATTTAACATGTATTTTTGCATAAGCAAAACAAAGTGTGTGTATTGATATGTGTGTATATTTATGGGTTTTGTATCTATGTTATTACTAACATTGATTAGATGAATATAAAATCTGATTATGTGTGTTGATAAAACAGGTGTTTCATAACAAATAACAATTTAAATCCAATGATGCTTGTTTGTGATCTATTCCAATATCATCTCCATATGAACATCTTCGAATCCAATAATGCTTGTTTGTGGTCTATTCAAATATTATCTCCATATGAATATCTTCAGTATATCAAAATAAACACGTCATTAATAATAACCTTACTTTATAACTAGCATGCACATGTAACAATAGAAATTAAAGCACCAAATACATAAAGAAGTACATTAGTATTCACAAAGAAATTGTAATCAGTCAATTTATGAATTTGCAAATCTTGCTATTCAAACATATGAATGTTCCAATTAAGTCATAACAAATGAGCATCGCCAAAACGTCGTGACTTGTGGGGGTTATTATACCAACAAACATATTGAATTGCATCAATACTTCATTTACTCAAATTCAAATGAAATCTCAATAACTGAAAATAGTTTGAGATGTTTAATGAAAATACTCATTCGCCCCGGTCATGAAAGGGCGCTGAAAGATCTTGTTACCACTGCACCAAGTAATTAACATTAAATCATATAATGTTGTTCAATTTGTTGAAATGTCAATTTTTTATGTAATGTTTACTTCGATTGTTTTCTTTCCCTGCAATACTTGCACCATCTGGTAATAAAACAAACAGTCATTTAAACTTTGGAACATTTACTATACATGTTTGTATATGACAACTTTTCATTGATCAAGATATCAGTATGTCTCTTGAAGGTGCTTCCAAAAATACTTTAATCTAACTGAAAAAAACAAAATACAAATGAAATAAACTGTTAAACTTAAAAAAAAATAGCATGCGTGATATTTCAGATAGCTCAATAGGATTGAGATACAAATACATGATTTTCCAGAAAAAAATGTTATTGATCCTAGTGTCTATTTGTTTCAAAATGCTGTATGATCTCTTTCTGCTTATTTAAAAACTATCGTTACAGTCAAAAATGCCTACACATTCCTGCTAAAAAACACACAACTAACACTTTTTGTAGTTTTGTTGCAATAATATTCACATGACATCTTGCACAAACAATCCTTACGATTTTGTGTATAAAACAAGTGCATTAGTTGGCAGTAACAATTCCCTGAAAATTCAACATTTTGTAACAATCAAATTTATAGAAACAAGCAAGAAAAAGTTTGCCCAACGGAACTATTTTCCTGTCCGTTCGTGGGTGGCTTTGTGTTAGGAGATCCCCGACCGTGTTTTGACCTCTCTGCCACACTGTTCGCAAACAAATGGCATTCTAAAAGTAAACAAAATATGAATATAAGTTATCGACAATCATGATAATTTTGAGTAACATGAACGTAGGATTATCATATTTAAGGCGCGCAAAACACTACCAACAATGTTTATTGACCAACTTTTGTTATTCAGACATACTTTAAATATTATTGACGTTAATGTCAATCTTTCGATTCTCTAGTTTAGTGTGTATACCACACATAGCATTTAAAAAATTTGTCCCACACATAGCATCATTACATTTTCATACACACACTCCGAATCAGATGTATTTGCGCAAACATACAATGTATGTAGCTTCTCTATGAAGAATTACAATGTCCGCCCTATTTTTTAATCCCTCGACAACATTGTAATCAACGTTTTTGTTGATCAAATAAAAAATAAACCACACATAGCATTTCACTTCGTGTGTTTTCAAGCACGCGGTTGCACTTTTTGGAAAAATTACTTAATTAATTTAGCGCAAACTTACCAAAGTTGTGTCTTTTGACAATGACCGGGCACTCGTCTTTGTTGTTTTTTTTAAATGGTTTTGAAATAATGAAGAAATTATCAAAAACGTTACCTGAAGCGACGTTTTGTTTACATCCGATTGTCCCACACATAGCCGAAAAAGTCACGTGGTTCAGGCACCTTGCCTAAATATGAGATTATTTCGTCTAGATCGCGCTTCCATGTCTATTGATTTGTAAGCCAGATTTTTCAAGAAATCAGTTTATTTGTTACGTTGATCACTTGGCCTACCTTTTCACTAACAGCACTAATTGTTTGATGCAAGCCATGCAAATTTCTGCTACAATTCACTTGTTCTTCTCTAATGAATCTTAATTCATCAAACATATGCACTAGTTTGCTCTCTAAAGTGCTGTTTATAAAGTCATTTCTGGAAATCACAGTACCTTTATTCACTTTTCGCTCACTCTCCCGCTCTTGGAAAATCTCGTAGCGATTCATTATTGACACATTAAAGTCCATATTTCAATTTATCCTTTTCACAGATTTTTGTAGATTTTAGATCACAATCATATATATGTTACATTGATTTAATTCCACAAAGTTTGTTCACAAATATAGGTAGATTTTAGCAATTTATCTCAAATTTAACGCTGCTTTTAAAAAGTGCGCCTTTACCGTCCGCCATTTTTAATCTATCTCTGGGCGACGAGTAAACAGTCTAATTTAGGAAGGAAGCTGTATTCCTACTCTGCAATTTGCTAGATTCTCACTAATTGCTCATATATATGGTTATTAATGAGTGTGTCAATTGATTTAACTAATACTGTTAATACTGTAAGCTACCTTACATGGAAGATATACTTGCTCATCTCTATGTGCTCAATTGTAGTTTGAGTTTGAGTCCAGCAACAAACTCTAAGGATGACGAAGACTGTTCAACCTTGTAACTATTGCCTCTTTATTCATACAAGCATTAAACATTATATAATACATAATAACTCTAATCTGTTAGAGTTGACTTATAAATGATGGACGTTTGGCGAACTGTTGCTCTGTTTTAAGATTGTCGATATCATAAAATAGTACTGATATTCTATGAAATACTTAAAACGTTCGTTTTATTTAAATACCAGTAGTTAGTAGTTCATGTAAAAAACACATTCTGATTATTACTTTTAATTCATGAAATGAAAATGTTATTTTTACGAAGTATTAATGTTTGTTTCTTACTTTTTGAAGGGTTTTCAATTTATTGAACAGTGATGTTTGTTTTAGCAACTGTTGCAAAAACTTTGACGCAAACGTTACTTTGCGGGAAAGCCCTTCATTGAAGCCTTTAAAGGTTGCTGGTGCAGTGTTTGATTGTCATGTTTCTCCATCGGCCCATGCAGAATGTTGTTGTTCTTCGTCAAAGCAGATTAAGAAGCTGGGCTTGGTGGTAGAACGACTTGAGCGAAGATTGGATGAGCTTATGAGGAAATTTGGAAGTTCAAGTCCTGAGTGTAGGCGTAAACGAGTTGAAAGGGAAAATATTTTACGATGCTAACTGTGTGGTTCACAGAAGCACCTTTAAAGACAATGTTCAAATTACCGACGAAGGAAACAAGGTCAAAAGATGTCGACTACAATGAAGCCAGTAGAGCTTCAAGAAGATTCTCTCAGAGGCAATCGTGTGAAAGCCAGATGTTGTCAAATCTGGGTGCATCAGCACGAGAGAAACTGATGCGAGGACAAAGTCAGGTTAAAAGAACCGTGCCAAACGGCGGTTAAAACAAGTATGCGATGAGGAAATGTAAGACACCTCTGCGGTATCGGCCGACATATGAAATTACCGATGCTGGTATGGCTTCGGTGAAGTATGAAGCCGGTATAAAGAAAAAGACAGCGGTTTTGCTGGGAGATTCAAAAGGGAATAAAAGCACTGAGATGCCCGATAATAAGAAGTCAAAACGATCTCAAGCAGACGCACACTGTAGGCATTCCAGTGGCGTGTCCGAGGAGGTCATTTTGAAGGAAGAGGACAAAGCAGGCCTCACGAACGTACTGACATGTGATGATACAACGCTGGCTTCGTCTAGTCTGCCAGCCAAGCCAAAACGTAGAGCATCCGGGAAAAAGGAACTCATAGTTCAGGTACAGTCGAAACTAAAGGTGACCGTCTGAACAAAAAAATTGTGATAACTAACGAAGGTTATACAGTTTATGGAAGAGAGACTGTTAGTGCCTCAGTAACGGGTGAATGATCAGCATGTCTTGGAGAGATATGTGGAGGCACGGCAAGCCTCGGTGACTAAATCATTGGTTATGATAACAGGGTTTTTGTGTTTTCGGTTCAGTACGAACCATGTTAACTTGTGACTAGTGTTAGTGATTGTGATACATGTATTATCTCAGGAAGAGATTCGTTATTTGATTATGTTCTTTAGTACTTTTCGAAGTGTGCTTGTGTACAATTAATTATTTGTTGTACTGTTTAGTTTTATTAGTTTTATAGTTTGGAATCATGAGAGGACTCAAATCGGAGGCGTGGGTAATGTGACGAAAAGGTTTTGGGTTCCAATTAGATGACGTTTCTTCATGGTAACATTATAATAACTTCCCTTAGTTTTACATTTGCCAAGTAAACAATATGGAGACGTTAATTTAAATAACACAATAAGTTCTGTTTTCATATTGGAAATGGGTAATTAAGAATGTCTAGAGCATTTGATATTTTAGGAATGTTTGTAAATAAAATCCTGCATATATATTCGGCTTGTTTCTGGGGCAGTGGAGGAGAAATTGATAGTAATTAATCTCCGTTGAGTTCGGAGGGCAATCGGTTAGCTTCGTCAAAACCGAAGGAAGTTCGCTAACGTCGGTGGTTTCTGGATCGTGTCTTTCCGTCGGCTAGGTGGCGCTCTGGTCGCCAGAATATAAAGGCTTGCAAAAAGGCAAGTTGGTCACTTCTCCTGCGGATGCGAACAGGACAACATCTGAAGAAAGGGTGCGGTACTCTAAAGAACATTTCTCTTGAGCATTTTAGGTAATTACGTTGACTTCAAATGGAGTTTAGAGGTTCTTCAGATGGTTGGTGTCTAAGGAAGTCTTACTAGGTGGTGGACGTTTCACCTAGAGCCTTGTGGTGACGAATAGCTAAAGCTTCATTGAAGGCAATTTACTGTTTGTCGCACTGTAAATATTCGAGGCGACTCAATTACCGTTCAGTTTCCAATTTTAAGGCAGGTAGCATGGGGAATTTTTTTTAATATATTTTTATTTTGTAATTTGCCTTCCGATGTTTTCGGAAGGCACATCGTCATTGTGAGGCCGCGCACATAGCGTTCGGTGGCGACCTCAGGAAGTCGGCCGGCTCGCGTTACAGTTTTATTGCCGGTCCGTGTCTATGGTTCCGTCTGTCTTGCTGTGGACAATTTTTAAAGAAGATCTTTTAATGAGAGAAAACATGAAAAGCACTGTCGCTTAACCTCTTGAACGGAATTAGAGTCGCGGTTTATATTATAGGATCTATAATCAAATGTGTGAACCTATGCAAAAGATTTCTACAGCTTTCTTTTCGACCATATTCATGTAAATCTAATAAATTCAATTTCGTTCATGAACAAACTTTGAATGAGAAAAATTAAACATTTTAAATTATGAGTGCATGCATGTAATGGAACTTAACCTGATATATTCCATTTTAATATGGCTACTCATGATGATGTATTTAATCAATGTGTGCGTGTAAATGTTTTGTGTATACTGGGTTTAATATGCAAAAATATGAAAGAACTCGTGTGTTTTGTTCGCCTTGATCATCGACTTGATTTGACTTGTACGCCAGTGGTTAGAAGAGTTCAAATAAAAGATTTGAATGTTCATTTAAAATTTATAGTTATATCGATATTATCACAGCCGTTAATCACGGGCGCCACCTCTTTTTGCGATGCATTAATTAATGAGCAAATGCTACTTCCGAGGTGGCGCTAAGGACCGGATGTTTGTAAATGTCATGGATTATTCTTCAGGGTGAGTAGGTTTTAAATGTTTTTCCAATATATATTTCGCAATATTTAACAAAATCGGGAAATGTAGTGCGATTCAGAAAAGATTAATGCATCCGCAAATGTACATAACATGCAATCACAACCCATTTGGAAACTTGAGGACCTTTATAAGTTGTGACATGGTGGAGGTTTTGAAAGCAAATCAATGTATAATGTCTTTGTGACGAGCAAATTTCCACCCGATTAATTCGCGAACGATATCAAACGATTGCGTTCAGCATACTCTAGTTGCTGCATGCACAGGCACATTGACAGCTTGCAGATCTAATAGTTAAGTTTGCATTTTTCCAAAAGAGATGGAGCAAATGCCCATTAGGTGGAGCTAATGACATGAGGTGGTGCAAATGCACGATATATGAATCAATATATGACTAACATTTGATAGATAATGTTCCTTTTTCATATTTCGTTTTATTTGTTAACATTAATACTTAAACACAAGACTAAACAGAACATACCGGGTATACCCATTCCATAAAAAGAGGGTGTAAATATGATCATATATAAGTAACCAACCCAATAAAGAAGTAAATTACCTGAAAAACATAGTGTTCGATATGAATCTTAAATATGTAATATTCAATTAATCCAATAACTAAATTCTCAATATTCTAAAAATATTTTTTCTACAATAAAAGTGTTAATACAAAAAAATCACGAAGGTATTCAAAGATGCAATTTCTGCTTCAAACGATAAAAAGAATTCCCCTATTCAATGTTCTATTTCATAAGGGTTATGCATGAAACTGCTACTGCACAATCTGCTTCAATTGTCTACCGGTATTTCATAAGGGTTATCCATCAAACTGCTGTTGCAAAATCAGCTTCAATTGTCTATTTCACGAGAATTATGCATGAACAGCTTCAGCACTATCTGTTTCAATTGTCTATTGTATAAGTATTATGCATGAAAATGCTCCTGCACTATCTGTTTCAATTGTCTATTTCATAAGGGTTATGCATGAAACTGCTACTACACTATCTGCTTCACTTGTCTATTTAATAAGGGTTATGCATGAAACTGCTATTACACTATCTGCTTCACTTGTCTATTTCATAAGGGTTATGCATGAAACTGCTACTACACTATCTGCTTCACTTGTCTATTTAATAAGGGTTATGCATGAAACTGCTACTACACTATCTGCTTCACTTGTCTATTTAATAAGGGTTATGCATGAAACTGCTACTACACTATCTGCTTCACTTGTCTATTTAATAAGGGTTATGCATGAAACTGCTATTACACTATCTGCTTTACTTGTCTATTTAATAAGGGTTATGCATGAAACTGCTATTACACTATCTGCTTTACTTGTCTATTTAATAAGGGTTATGCATGAAACTGCTATTACACTATCTGCTTTACTTGTCTATTTAATAAGGGTTATGCATGAAACTGCTATTACACTATCTGCTTCACTTGTCTATTTAATAAGGGTTATGCATGAAACTGCTATTACACTATCTGCTTCACTTGTCTATTTAATAAGGGTTATGCATGAAACTGCTATTACACAATCTGCTTCACTTGTCTATTTAATAAGGGTTATGCATGAAACTGCTATTACACTATCTGCTTCACTTGTCTATTTAATAAGGGTTATGCATGAAACTGCTATTACACTATCTGCTTCACTTGTCTATTTAATAAGGGTTATGCATGAAACTGCTATTACACTATCTGCTTTACTTGTCTATTTAATAAGGGTTATGCATGAAACTGCTATTACACTATCTGCTTCACTTGTCTATTTAATAAGGGTTATGCATGGCACTACTACTGCACAATCTGCTTCACTTGTCTATTTAATAAGGGTTATGCATGAAACTGCTACTACACTATCTGCTTCACTTGTCTATTTAATAAGGGTTATGCATGAAACTGCTATTACACTATCTGCTTCACTTGTCTATTTAATAAGGGTTATGCATGAAACTGCTATTACACTATCTGCTTCACTTGTCTATTTCATAAGGGTTATGCATGAAACTGCTACTACACTATCTGCTTCACTTGTCTATTTAATAAGGGTTATGCATGAAACTGCTATTACACTATCTGCTTTACTTGTCTATTTAATAAGGGTTATGCATGAAACTGCTATTACACTATCTGCTTTACTTGTCTATTTAATAAGGGTTATGCATGAAACTGCTATTACACTATCTGCTTCACTTGTCTATTTAATAAGGGTTATGCATGAAACTGCTATTACACTATCTGCTTCACTTGTCTATTTAATAAGGGTTATGCATGAAACTGCTATTACACTATCTGCTTTACTTGTCTATTTAATAAGGGTTATGCATGAAACTGCTATTACACTATCTGCTTCACTTGTCTATTTAATAAGGGTTATGCATGAAACTGCTATTACACTATCTGCTTTACTTGTCTATTTAATAAGGGTTATGCATGAAACTGCTATTACACTATCTGCTTCACTTGTCTATTTAATAAGGGTTATGCATGAAACTGCTATTACACTATCTGCTTTACTTGTCTATTTAATAAGGGTTATGCATGAAACTGCTATTACACTATCTGCTTCACTTGTCTATTTAATAAGGGTTATGCATGAAACTGCTATTACACTATCTGCTTCACTTGTCTATTTCATAAGGGTTATGCATGAAACTGCTATTACACTATCTGCTTCACTTGTCTATTTAATAAGGGTTATGCATGAAACTGCTATTACACTATCTGCTTCAATTGTCTATTTCATAAGGGTTATGCATGAAACTGCTATTACACTATCTGCTTCACTTGTCTATTTCATAAGGGTTATGCATGGCACTACTACTGCACAATCTGCTAAAATATTCTATTTCATAAGGGTTACTTGTTGTGGGTAAAGGTGTTTCATATTGTTCATCAAATGCTTTGTCAACCAATGTGTATGTTCAAAAGAACTATTAGACATCAGAAGAAAAATAACACGCTTTGAAGACAGAAACATTTTATTTTTTAATTTAAAAACATGAATAAAAAAGTTGCAGTTTGTGTCTGCACACCAATTGACCTATAAAAAAGTTGTACAAGCATTCCAAAGTGATTTAAAAACAGTTTAGTTTGCCTGCTTTGTTTGCCATAATTGAATTAAATCTTTTCTGCACTTTTTATAAAAGATATATCATTCTGATTAAAATTTAAAAAGTTTTTTACTTTTTTTGCTATTTGTGATCAGTTTATACTTTTTTTACATTTTCTATTGATTATTTTACTATGTACACACCACAATTAAACTACAAAGGTTTACACAATACATATATTAGGGTTGCCAGAGAAGTTTATGGACTTCATGCATTAAATGTTCAAAATGTTCAAAAGATTATGACAATTGGTAATTAATTTCTTCGCCATAAGAATGAATATTAACGGTAAGAGGAATGGCATACACATCAATAGCCCATGGCTACATGCCCATCCATGGCATGCTGAGTACTGGAATTCTAATATAATAATGTCCTATATTTTCAGAATTATAATATAATAATGTCCTATATTTTCAGACTAGTAAGTCTTTTTCAAGCGAAAAAATGAATCTTTTGTTTTAATAACAGTATGGTATACTGCCTGTGGTATTGTAATTCTGTGCTATGATCTGATGCTGCATAATGCGAGCAAATCAATTGTTCCCAGTGGATGGTGAGAGAAAAATGCCGTTGACCGGCTATATGAAGTCAATCATTAAAATGCAAAATCTGCTTCTTTATCTTAAGATAAGAAATCAGCACCAAGACAACTTCCCCATAAACACAGTGTTCAAACCACATGCTCAGTTTTCAAAATATTAGTCATTCTTGTGACAGACATGACCTTGAAGAGATGTATGATGACCTTGAACTGATGTATGGAACTTCCCTGATGTATAGTCTTAGTTGTGTGGACATTTGATCAAATACGTGTTACCGTTGTATGTGTAACTGCCACTGGGCACACATGTTTAACCTGGCAGTAAATGGAACGTCAGAAACGTCTTGCCAAATGTGATCTTGTGAAAAAATCAAGGAAAAATGTTAATTTTGCCTATGGTCAAGTCACAAACGCTGCATAACAGTCTTCAAAAGGAATTTGTAGACTGTTACATTTAATATGTAAAAAGAAAACATTCAAATTATCATTATAAAATGGTTTTCTGATGATAAGACATACCTGATTTGCAATGATGCGAACATTGCATTTTTAAGGTCAAAAGTACACATGTCTTTAAGTAAAGCCCCTATTCTTCTCTAACAACCCTCATTCATTACACAATTAACTACAATAATATATAAACAAAAACGGTGGTGTGCACTTTTAAAATTAATTATAATAAAAAAATCACAAAAAGAGCAATAGACCTTGCACACCTATTCTTTCATGTATAAAATTGAATTAAAACAAAACGACCAAATAATGTTTCATATAAAAAAAGTATTTAAAAAATCTAAAACAAAATGTTGTTCTTATGATAATTTTTTTGTTGATGTTTCTGTTTGCTAACAACTAAAAAATTTGGAATCCAAAAAAAAGGTGGACAATAGGTGTAGGTGTTTGTTTGGTGAGTCTACAGTACTGAATTCTGGAAGCTGCTGTTGGCTGTGAACCTCATGGCAGTCTCGTCCACCATAAACAGGGTGGCGCCGTTGAGCTCATTGTCCATCACCTGGAAACAATGATGATAACAACATGCAAAATAGCCATCCAAATTCCTTAGCACAAAATATAATATAACCGTCTAATAGTCATACAAATGGTTTTAAAGAACATTAAGCTCAGTTCAACTTTCACACAAATATATAAACGATTTATTTACCAAGAGTTTATGAAACTTACGTTTCACGAACAAACATTTTGACAGCGCAAGAAAAGTAACACAAAACCAGATTCAACATTTTTCAAGTTCTAAAGAGTAGCAATAATCTAAAAAATAGACCACAAGCAATAATCCTACTGTATCTGAACGTTGTTTTTAAAATACACTCCACAATAAGTCTTAAATGAATGTGTGTTTATATTATGCATTCATACAGCCAGGACTTTCACATGCTTTAAAATTTTACATCAAAACATTTCAATTGAGTACCAGTTTGGAGTTGTTGTTCTCTGCAGGTATGGCGCTGGCAGAGGTGGGTTGGATCTTAACATTGGACCGGTTTCCCCTCTTGATAAACCTCAGGAAGTTAAATGATGGTAGGCAGGTTCCCTGGACTGTGTTGTTGAAACTGCTATCCTTGTTGTTTGATGGGTTCACTTTGCCCTGTGGATCAGTCACCGTTTGTATAAATGAGTAAAAAACAATTATTTTGTTAGGTTTTATTTCCACTAAGAAGGAAATTTAAAAAAACATGCTCTTGAATTGCAATAAGTGTCAAAAATCAAAAGGTCTCATTTCTCATGCAAGAAGGATTTATCTTGAATTGAAATAAGTGTTGACAATCAAGAGGTCTTATTTCTCGTGCAACATGAATTTATCTTGAATTGCAATAAGTGTTAACAATCAAGGGGTCTTATTTCTCCTGCAAGAAGCAAGAAGGATTTATCTTGAATTGAAATAAGTGTCGACAATCAACAGGTCTTATTTCTCTTGCAAGAAGGATTTAACTTTGAATTGCAATGAGTGTCCACTATCAAAAGGTCTTATTTCTCCTGTTAGAAGGATTTATCTTGACTTGAAATAAGTGTTGCCAATCAAAAGGTCTTACATGTATTTCTCTTGCAAGAAGGATTTATCTTGAATTGCAATAAGTGTAAATAATAAAAATGTCTTATTTCTCTCACAAGAAGGATTTATCTTGAATTACAATGAGTGTCAACAATCAAAAGGTCTTATTTATCTAGCCAGAAGGTTTTTATCTTGAATTGCAATAAGTGTCGACAATCAAAAGGTCTTATTTCTCTTGCATGAAAGTTTTTATCTTGCATTGCAATAAGTGTCAACAATAAAAAAAGTCTTATTTATCTTGCAAAAAGGATTTATCTTGAATTGCAATAAGTGTCAACAATCAAAAGGTCTTATTTATCTTAAAAGAGGGATTTATCTTAAATCCCAATAAGTGTTGACAATCAAAAAGTCTTTTTTCTCTTACAAGAAGGATTAATCTTGAAATGCAATAAGTATCAATAATAAAAAGTTGTTTATTCTCTTTCGAGAAGGATTTATCTTCAATTGCAATAAGTGACAACAATCAAAAGGTCTTATTTCTCTTTTGAGAAGGATTTATCTTCAATTGCAATAAGTGACAACAATCAAAAGGTCTTATTTCTCTTTCGAGAAGGATTTATCTTCAATTGCAATAAGTGACAACAATAAAAAGGCCTTATTTCTCTTGCAAGAAGGATTTATCTTCAATTGCAATAAGTGTCTATGTCACGGTCTGAACTTGGTTACGTTAGGGTAGAAGTTGTGTGGCGGCCCGGTTAGCTCAGTCGGGAGAGCACTCGCCCTGTTAGCGAGGTGTCGCAGGTTCGAGTCCCGGACTGGCCCCACAATTTTGTCATCCTGTGCCATCAACAATCAAAAGGTCTTATTTCTCTTACAAAAAGGTTTTTATCTTGAATTGCAATAAGTGTCAACAATCAAAAGGTCTTATTTCTCTTGCAAGAAGAATTTAAATTGAATTGCAATAAATGTCACCAATCAAAAGGTCTTACTTATTTATCCTGCAAGATGGATTTTTCTTGAATTGAAAAATGTGTCAACAATCAAAAGGACTTATTTCTCCTGCAAGAAGGATAACTCTTGAATTGTAATAAATGTCACCAATCAAAAGGTCTTACTTATTTATCCTGCAAGATGGATTTTTCTTGAATTGCAAGAAATTTCAACAAACAAAAGGTCTTATTTCTCTTGCAAGAAGGATTTTATTAAACATCTAAAAGTGTAGGAAATTGTTGTTCAAAGCACTCCATATTGTCTGTATAGTACCTTCTTTATGTAGCAGCTTGTGGTATTTTTGTTGAGCTTTGTCTGGCTTTTCTTTGGTCTCTCAGCCGTAATAAAGGCATATGTTGTCAATTTGTGGTAAACTGAAGATGACAGATCATTATTGAAGCAGCAATATCATTGCATTCAGTTTCATTACAATATTAACTATTGCTAATAAGAAATATATGTTATCTTTCAGCCACTTACTGCGTCTAAAAGCATGATCATGTACAATTATTCAAACATTATTTTATGAAAATGCAAACAAAGGAAAGAGCAGAGAGCTGTGCCCATTCCCCTGCCTCTCTGGACTGGTTATCACAGAAACTTTAAAAGTTTGAGAAAATTGTCTTAGCTTTTCATCTAAAAATTTGAAAGATTTTTATTTGCACAATTTCACAACATTAATCTCCAATTTGATTCCTAATGTAGAAGGCACCATAAAATAAAGTGGCAGACATCAACTTACTGAGGTAGATGTGGAAACCAAGGAGGTGTGTGATTAAGCCGACAGCTACGACACCCAGTGTGAATAAGACAGCTAACATGGCAAGCCACGCCTCATGAGGCACTCTCTGGCAGAGGATTTGGAAGTCCGCATCTTTGTAGTGTAACGTAGCATTAAGGTCTACAATCATATGACAGAGACGACTTGCGTAAATTACATATGTAGAAAATATGCACATACAATAATAATAGGCAGTTGTGAAGTAACGCTCAAGGTATAAGGTCAAGTCTTGATTGCCCCTGAAAGAGTAGAGATCTTGGGATTGAAATAAGAATTATATCTTTGTGTTGAAATCAGTAGGTAGTTTGATCTGTTACGTTATTTGCCCAGAGCATTACGTTTTCTGCAATTGAAAAAAAAGACCCCATTTTTTGTGACAAACAAAAGCATCTAGGCAGAATTGTGGATTGTCACATAAGGTATGGAAGTGATTGACAGAAATCATTAACTGTGGTTAAAATTTAAAGTTGCTTTGTTTTTATAAATTATAGGCCAAGTACCGTTACCACCAGGAAAATTCTATATAAATAGTTAAGTGAATGATCGTCCATTGTCTGTGATGCTCAACTGGTGGTTTTCGACTCAGGTACTTCTAAAAGTACTGGTAGTGCTCTTATACTTATATCTTACTAGTATACTTCAAAGTACACCATGTTCAGAAACTACAGCTTTAGGCATCTGCCATTAATTTGGGGTACTTTTTAGTATATTTTCTGTACCCAAGATTTTTTAAGTAGAACATGAGCCAAAATTGACCAATCATGGTTGTTCAATTGGTAGCTTTATGCTCAGTAACTACTTAAAAGTATCCAAGGTAATCTTAAGTGTACTACAATTTACCCCTAGTAAAAAAATACTTTTACTTTTAAGTATATTTTCCATACCTAGGGTACTTTGTAGTATACGTAAGGGTACCCCGGGTTCCTTTAAGTAGTACCTCAGCACAAAATGACCAATCCTGCGTCACAGATTGGCAATCTGACATCTTTTCTCATAGCGATGCAATAAGCAAACGAGTTGAGACATTATTTGAATACAACCCATAATTGCCTATGCACCTTTTGATTAACTTCATAAGCTTCCCTTGACAAGTTACATTACTACAGCTGAATGTTGCTGTCTTGGACTGCCTTATGTTTGTTTCTGGATTTGTTGAAGAGGATTATAGTAATGACCATCTGTATATCTCAAATTATGAATTATATCAAAGTAGAGTTAAACAAGAATGTGCACGCTTGTTGAATAAGGAACTTCTCCTTTGCCAGGGAAAAGTGACTTCCACATGCTGATAAGGGAGAAGTCAAAACTCAAAAGGTACAAGTCATATAGTGTCATAACAATTTGTAATAGTTGTACCTCGATATGGCTGCAGAATGTTTCTGTCGTTTTTGTCAGTGAAGTATGTGATGAATTCCATCACAGTAATACCGGTGACCAAGACAAGAGCAACAAGAGCCGTGGCAAGTGTTGCTATGTACCATCTGGAAACAAAAACAGAATATCACCATAATGTGAGGTAGCAGTGGCAAAGCATATGGTGGTCCATATAGCCATAAGGAAGTCCAAGCTCTAATCCCAACTCCAAGAGGATCTTCAAAATGTCCTCCAATGGCACCAAGCACTGGTTCTTCTCAGGCAACAGACTCAAGAGTGTCTCAATAAGCCTTAAGCTTTGGATACAATAAAGCTAAACAATAAACAGGTTTAAACTTGGAACAGAACATAAAGTTTATGCATGATATACGGACCTGTACCCAGATTTGTATCTATCAAATTTGAAAATCTGACCACATTCTTAAAAAGCTGCCAATAGGATGTCATAGAAATACTCACAGTGAAATCTCGCTATTAAGACCGACTGTGGGACTTTTGAAAAGTGGTCTTAATAGTGAGGTGGTCTTAATGCTGAGTTTCCATGAATTTTGATGGAAAGATAACACAAATGGTAAATAGTCAATGAACTTTAATCTTTTTGCAAGAAATATAACAGTAGTAAATCAATACATTGTACAAATATAGTATTTTAAGCTTTTCAAACAAGAAGTAAAACATAATTTTCATCATGGTGCTATCCTTTACTCTTTACTTAAAGAAACAGTTAATTGGTGTAGGCTTAGCAAAGCTTTTTTATTTTATTCACCTGTTTTGTAGGGTAATTTCTATAATGAGCGCTTTTTTTTCAATGGCAAATGCAATTTTTGTCACAACATGGTCAATAGGTTATCTCTGCATAACAATCTAAAAAAGCAGATAAATGTCAAACTATCAATTTGCCTACTGAATGTAATAAGTCATGTAACTGACATTTTTATAAATTTTTAATTTTTTCCATTTTTGTGTTTATTAAGGTGACATGCATCAATTGTTAAAATATTAAGTCAACCTTTTTGGTAAAAATAATGTTTTTATCAATTTTTTGAAATTGACAAAACAAACACATGTCATTTTCTGAATGCAAAAAGTAGCGTAACTGACATTTTGTTAAATTTTCAGGAGAAGCAAAAAAATGTTCTATCAAAATAATAAACATGTTTCCGTATTCAAATTTTCTGATTAGTATTAGAGTAACACTTGAAAAACGATACAAAACTCCAAATTGATATGTCTTTTTTAAAACAATAAAACATTCAGAAAGGAGCAGTTACCATAATTTTCAACACTGAAATATTTTGAGCGCAAAAAATAACTTAAGTGCTCTTATTGTATTTTTGAAAATGTCTGAAAATATGCTTTCCTGAACAATTCACAAAATGTCAGTTACCCTAGTTATAACATTCAGTAGACGAATTGACATAACGGAACCAAGAAAAAAAACGTTTGGAAGGACGAAAAAGTTTACAAATTAACACACCTAGCTGGGTCTTTCAAATGCTGAATAAATCAGTCAACTGCCGTTGAGATTTTCCATCATACTCGCGTTGATTAAATCAATATTTTCTTTTACACAAAACTTTTTCTGTTTTCACTTATCCATTTTGAATAACAATATGGCATACAGGTCGGTTTCAGGTCCATCACAAACAAAACAATCTTATTCAATAATCCTATATGTTATATAATTGTCATCTTTATTATTTTAAGTGTGTACCAAACAATAACCAATTTTCTCATCTAAGACGCTATAAGCTAATTATCAATCAAGAATAAAGGGTTAAAAAGAATAACAAGGGCTGACAATCTAATCATTGCAGTTGATGCTTAAAACAGTTCTCGTTAAATGTCATTAATTGGGCGACGGTCACAACGTCACTTCGTAAACAAACCCCATCAAACCACAACTTCCAATTAAGTTAGTTGTTAAAATCGCTGGTATTAGGTGGGTGTCCATTTACAGCAATTTTGTTGATTGATATTGATTAAAGATGTTGCAATACCTGATTAGCAGGTTGGTCGGATTAGTGAGTGTAATGGCGTTTGGAATATAGAAGGAAAAGTTCAGTACTCAACAATGGTGGTCGTAATAGCGAGTTGGTCATAATACCGCGGTGGTCATTTAGAATTTGTACTTATAAGTTAAATAATTATAATTCTTAACACAACTTGTTCTGTTTATTTTGTACCTGTATTAAGGGGAAAAGCATGTTTGAACAGTCAAATAACAGTGCTTATGCATTAATGGATACTTTAGCTCAATTGGTTGTTTGCAGCTAGGGTACTACCTAAAAGTACCCAGGTACTATTAAGTATACTACAATGTATTCCACATAGAAAAAATACGCTTAAGGTAGCGCACCCGTAATGGGCACCAATCCAAATCTAATCTAATCTATTATTTTCTTAATTAGCATCATTTCACTGAACTACATGCAAATTTTTAGGTAGGCTTCCCATGCTTTAAAAAAAAAATTGATTTTTTCAAAACCACCCCAACACTTGGCTTTTGTCCAGTTTATGTGCACCCCTTGGGGTATATGAAAGTTCCATAATTCATCCAGATTTCCAAATATAGGCATGCAGTTGGTGTGTACAGATGCAGAAAAGGTGTTTAAAGTTTAAACAAGATGGAAAAAAAATTCTTTTACAGCCATTTATTTTTTATAACTTGTGATCTATGGAAGAGCGCCATGAAATGTAAGTGGTTTCAGGCCACGTAGAAATTGGGTTGGTTAAAAACAAAGTGTCATAAAATTCAAAATAGTATTATTTAAGTAATATTTTGAACTTAGTTTTTATAGATACACTATATACAGCAAAAATACCAAGAAATAGACAGATTTACCGTTTACTTTTGAAATAAAAATAAAAATGCAACATGCATGGGTCATATTTCACCCAATTTAGCCATAACGTTGTTTTAATTTTAATAATTGAAGAATGTGCATATACAATAAACAGAGCTTATAATTATGTCATATTAAATCAAATTATGTTAGAAAAGAAATAAAATGCGTCGCAAGAAAGTATACGTAGTCGACAGGATTCGAACCTGCGCGGGAATATCCCAAAAGATTTCTAGTGCCTTAACCACTAGGCTACGGCACTTAATATTAGGCTCTTCAACCATCAAAGAAATTGTGGGAAATCATTAGAGGTCACTGAGCGCTTCCTTAAAGGTACCCGGCCATACTAATATGTACTTTTTAGTATATTTTCCGTACCCAGGGTCCCTGTAGTAAATTACTAAGAGTACGCAATGTACTTTTAAGAAGTACCTGAGCCAAGAATCACCACTTGTAGAGGCTCCATTGGTGGTTGTTGGCTCATGTACCACTACAAAGGACCCTATGTACTCTTAAATATAAAATGTACCCCAAGTACAGACAATTCGCTTAAATTCACATACTCCGGGGTACTTTTTTTTGTATATTTTCTGTACCCTGGTACTTGTAGTATAGCTAAGAGTGCCTGGGTTACTTTAATAAAGTACCTGAGCTGACAATGACCAGTCCAGCATTATACAAGAGAGTTGATTTATTTCAGACTCAACATCAACGCTGACATTCTCCTTGTTAAATTATTATGGTTAACAATACCTTTAATTTATTTTAAATATTGCATCCAGAACAGTGTCAATATTATAAGTGCAGTGGGGGTTTCACCATTTTGGGAATGGGGCAGGGTCCCTTTGGATTGGGAAAATTTGCTGTGTTTTGACTAAAATTGAGAAATTAGTGTTGTTGTTGTTTTGCTTAAAAAATGCTTCAAAATTGAGAATACAAGTGCTTTCAATATTATATTTACTAAGGTTAAACTAATATGGATGAATAAAATATTGAGATAAAAAAAAAATGTTTTTGACATCTTCCATTGGGAATTTTTAGCTGCCATTTGGGAAAAATATATACTTTTTTCCATTGGGAATGGTGCCCATTACCAGACCCGATTTTGAATGAAAAAAAACACTGAAGTGTCATGATGTACCATGAAGTCCTTTGACGCTAGGGAAAACGCAATGTAATTCAGAATTCAGCTGATTCCCATTGGTGCATACAATATGCATAAGAGACAATAAATTATAATCAAAGCAAATCTATAACAACACCACCACAGTTCCTTCCCCTAGCAAGTAACAGAACATGATTTAAATTGCAGAAGAAACTGGAAACCTAAGACATTTTAATAAACAGTGACATGTTTGTACGATTTATTTAATTTTATTAGAAGAAACTGGATTAAACACAAGTAAACTTATGAATCTTTTAAGGGTTCAATATAAGATTAATTATCCAATTTGGGCTTTTTTGTACTTCAAAATTGGGATAAATTGTAAGAAATTTGTTATGGTTTTGGGAATGGTACAGTTTGCCACTTCCCAACTTTATATAGAGTAAAGAGGCTGCTACTGTAAGGATTATATGAGAAGGCTTTATTTAGTTATTGTACCAGTGAAGGTATACCAAAGTAGCACTATACACAATATACAGTATTGGTCCACTATTGGATATTGATTTAAATGGTTATATGCAGTTAGATTTGTATGATATATATTATGACAATTTTGGAACAATAAGTATACCATAATAAATATATAATATTATTAGCTCTTACATCTAGCACTCCTCCAAGTCTGTTACAATGTGTCATTTTGTGGTCTACTTTCAAATATAGCAACAGAAGACAATATGTGACATACTTTTACTACTTAAAGTATGGTTTTAAATATTTCAGTTAAGATTTGATTGTTATTTCAGACACACACATTTGACGTATATATCAGACAGTATTAAACTTCTTACTTCAGGTCCTCTAACTAGTGATTTTAAAGAAATATATAAGGGTGTACCATAGGGCTCCATATTAGGACCTGTCCTTTTCAACATCTTCATCAATGACATTTTTCATTTTGTAAATAATAGTTGTCTGTACAATTATGCAGACGATAATACACTGTCTCGTGCGGATTCTGATATCAAAAATGTGGTAAAAACGCTAGAAGATAAAACGCATGTCTCTTATGAATTGGTTTCAGAACAATAAAATGAAAGCTAATCCTGATAAGATCCAGGCAATTGCTATTGGTAATAAAACCAAAAAAGAAAACATAACTTTTAACTTTGATGATATCAGAATTCAATGTGATGATAATGTGGTACTCCTAGGTGTCACTATTGATTTCAAACTTAAATTTGACATACATGTCTCAAATATATGTAAAAAGGCTTCAAGACATTTTAATGTCCTCAAACGAATTGGGAAATATCTATGTAGATTAGGAAAATTTAGTATATATATTATTCTTTCATCTTGTCAAATTTTAATTACTGCCCTCTTACTTGGCACTTCTGTGGGGAGGTTAATACCAAAAAGATTGAAAAGATACAGGAAAGGGAACTGCGTTTTATTAACAGTGATCACAATTCTGACTATCAAACCCTTCTATCTCGCTCTAAAATGCCCTCCCTTAAAATAAGAAGAATAAGGACTATGGCACTTGAAGCCTTTAAGATTTTAAATAAACAAGGTCCAACATACTAACATGATCTTCTTAATATGAAAAAACAAAATTACTCTTTTAGGTACACTGGGACAGCTGATATACCAAAGGTGAGAACCACTGGTTATGGCACTAACTCCTTCCGCTCCTTTGCTGCCAAACTATGGAATAAGCTCCCTCAACACTTTAGAGATGAAAGTAATTTCAATCAGTTTAAAAGCCTGATAAGCTCATGGAGCGGAGAGAGTTGTACCTGTACTTTTTGTTCTAACCATGCTTAGTAATAGTAATACTTCAGACACCCTGCTTATATATTCAGCATCCGATTTGCTTCTACCTTGCTTTTTGCATATCCTATGCTAGATTAGTTCATTATTGTTTTTGCTATATGCTTTGTTCATTATTGTGCTAGATAAGTTCATTATTGTTTTGTTATATGCTTTGTCTTTTATTTTGCCTTTTATACTTAGCTTTAAAACTCAACCCCTATATGTGCATGTATGCTATTGAGGATATGTACACACACTCACATTATATCTAAGATGAGTCTGTGTATATAGACTATTTATTCCACCTTGCTTTTTTGCATTTCCTATGCAATCTGCTAGATTAGTTCATTCTTGTTTTGTTATATGCTTTGTCTTTTATTTTGCCTTTTATACTTAGCTCTAAAACTTAATCACTATATGCATGTACAACATGTATGCTATTGAGGATATGTACACACACTCATATTATATCTAACATGAGTCTGGGTATATATACTATGTTTTCATTCATATATGTGCTTTGTAATGTAGCTGCTGATCATTTCCTTGCAGAACTGATCTGAGGTAATAGCAGTTTTCTCAAATCAATTTTTTATCTGTCGCACCTTTGTGCCCATATTTCTCACTCAGTTTTTTACCCATTTGCTTTTAAGGCAGCTTTAAGACATTTATAAGTCAAGATCAGCAGGTACACCACACATTTTTTAATCATACAATGTATTTATGTTATTTGTTTTAAACCCACCTTTGATCTTTCATTTCAGTATTGAAACTACCATGTTTTATAGTCATTTATTTATTTATTTATTCTCATTGACTCTCGCATATGCTTGTTTAATTGTTACATGTTATGTTGTTCTGATATGTCGGTAAATAGCTATACATGGCTAATGTTTATATTGACATTTATGCACCGACTTAAAATAAAAATTGAATTGAATTGAAAATATTAAAATGTTGCAGTGGTGTAGTGAATGAGGTGTCGGCCAAGTGATCAGGAGTTCGTGGGTTTGATTCCTACTCGGGAAGTGTTCTCATTATCGCTTCCATAGACACCAAGTACGGGTTCTTTCCAGGAAATGGACTCGGCAGTGTCCATATTTGCCTATAAGTCTCGAAAGAGTGGTTGGCAGTAAGCAGAGATAGATAATAATTGTTACCGGTAGTTCTTGGCTCCAATGCAGGTGTTCAACCATGGACAGTGATGGTCAAAATTCTTCACACACTTGTTGCACTCTCTACAGTGCCTTATTTTACTATCCTTGCTGGAAATTAACATTAAAAAATGTTAGTGAAAATGACAGGTCCACATCATGAATTATAGACAATTTGAATAAACAGTTAATAAGAAGTAAGACAGCTTTAGTTTCTTAACGATTTACAAAAACATGCGTTAATTCTTTACGCGAGAATACCACATTTAAACCACAAAATTGAAAGTCTGTCATATAAAAATAATACCGATTGTTGTTCACAGTTACGCTCACAGTCACAGATATGTCTTTTGAGAGGACATTTAAAAAAATTATTCAGGCATTTCATTTGAAGCAGAAATTCCGAATCCTGCTTTTTGGAAAATTGCAAGCTACTCATTTTAGACTCAGACATGCATTTATTTGATGTTGTTGCTTTTGTATCAGCCATTTTCACAAACAACTATACTCAATTTACTGCCAGTAACCACAAAAGCTCTGCCTGAGGACTTTCTACCCCTGACTGTAAGCTAAAAGAAACAAATTGCAACAACTTACTAGTACCCAACGTCCACTTGACAGACGTTACAATGGCCATCTTCTATGACGAAACTATGCTTTGCTCTGTTCAATTTGACTTTTGGCAATTTGGCCTGAAGCACCTTATCATCACACGGGTCGATGGTTAAAGTTGCCACGTGGACAATAAGGTGCACGAAGATCACCACCCCCGGCACTGCATGAGCTGCGGGCTGCCAGGAGTTGTGAAGCGCAGGCACCAGTGACGTAAAATGTAATACTCCGAAAACCACCAGTACCACCCAGGCTATCACCTGGGTGATATGGGGTGGAAGAGTACATCCATTTTTACGACTAGGTTCAGTTAAGGCCTCTATATCCGCCATCTAAAGTAAAAATAAACGTCAACCCTTAATTCTAGATATGTTTCTTTATTTCTTTCTTTTATTTACTTTGGCAGAAAGTTAAGTTGAGGTGTGAAAATCCTATGTTGGAATTAAGTTGTTTTATTGTTGGACAAGTAAATATGACCCGCCTTTTTTGTCCATAGATAAATACGATTGAAACATAATTAAAGTGCATATATGCATTTAGGCAATCAATGCAGCATATGCTGTTTATTAAAAATTATTGGATAACTTTCTTGAACTTTTAATGAAGAATGTTAAACTTTGTTCTTTTAAGATTCCACAATTATTTATAGCAGATTTCACAGTGAGTGTGCATTAAATTGGGTTCATTTATTTACGTGTGATGAAATATAAAAACTAGTAGAATCAAACTTTTCAAAGTTAAGGATTATAGCCTCAAGATATTACTTCCCTTTGTAAAAAAACACTAGCAGACGAATGTTATTTTATTGAAATTGAAACACATTGACAATACAAGTAATTAAGCTTAAACCTACCTTAACGGATGAGTCCCAAATAACCCCATGGTGCACGACAGTTGAACTTGCATTCAACGAACACAAAACAAATATTTCCGAAAACAAAACGTGACAGTGATGCTTCCTTGTTTAACAAGAGAGGCTGATATGAAACCATGGTGATGAAATAGTTCTAATATCATTCCGCCGATGAGGCGCCTCATAAGTCTCATAATCAGACTTATATATTCCATTCCGATTTAGATAAATTTGTATTTAATTGCATTTTCCGAGCCAGAGCCATACAAATTACAATTGCTATTAATTAAGAAATCTTCTGCGCGTTGTATGATGCACTATTTAGTGATACGGGCAATGGCAAGGGAGATTAATACGACTAAATCATTCACATAAACGTACATTTACCTCCCCTGATCAATAGGCTAACAGCTATGTCGTTTGTTCTATTCCTAATAATATCGGGGAAAAAAATAGAATAGCTCGGCTTTAAACGTTACATTTTTCGGCGTAAGCTGTATTAAGCCAGCTTTTCACCCTGACTTGACCTTTGTAAGTGTCCAATAATATTCAAATGAAATTTCCCGCGGCTAGGTACGAATGAATACACTTCATTTTTTCCATTGGCTGATTTGAGTATAACACCAGAACATTGGAAACATATCCGCGTCTTCGTAACACTGTTTTACTGCATGAAACAATTTTATCTCTAATGAAAAGGCTCAATAGATATAACAGTTTTACAATCAATTTTCGACATAAATACAGTTTGTGCGTTCACCTTTTATTTTCAGAGAATTACCAGCCCAAAAGCGTTTATACTAAAGGCTATATTCTCATATTTAGTACTTACTTGCATTGCATTTCAACCCGCGAGGTTTCGGGTCAATTCGGGTCAGTTGGCGTAAACAAGCCGTCGTTTCAGCAGCAGAATTGTTACCTAACTTTAATGCATTGCATTCCAATCCGCAAGGTATCAAGGTCAGTTTGCGGTCAGTTGCAGAAATCTTTATATAAACGCCGTCTCGTAAACTTTGTGCACTTGAAGTCTGTTTTGATCAGAAAGATACTAAATAAAGATATTCGGCGATATTATTGTGGTTTGTCAATCATCGATTTTTAATATGTTTTCAACATTTGCATGATAAGGACCAATTTTGATAAAATTAATTAGAAATATTTATCCATTTAGACCAGTTTATTAAGCATGAGCACTATAATTCACTATACTATAATTATGCAATTAAATAAGATTCGAGTATTGCCGGCTGACCTATAAGCACTCGTTTATTTTCATGTTTCTTGTGTTTTTCTATTCTTTAAATATAGATATCTGAATAATAATATCACATAAAGCAAAATAAGCCACGAAATCTGGCGCAACACCCCGTAATTGATTTGCTTGTGATGAAGCTAAGAACTGCGCAGAAAAAAAGGCATCCGCTACTTTTTATCTCATAGAGATAACTTTTGATCATTCATAAACATCGACCACAATCAACGCCGTATACCTTTTTTAAAGATATTTCTTGTTGTTTATTATACTCAAACTTCTTTCCAGTTGTATAGTGTATTCAAAAACAGAAATCTTAAATTCTCTTTGTAACACATGTTTCTTCATAAATATGTAGACTTCACTGTTTCGATTATATTTCATAATGACCGAATTAAGAAAAAATATCGAACACTCAACCTGGAATACGACACAAAATGTGTATGGTTGGCATCGAAAATAAAAATAGCTGAAAATGTGCATTGGCGCCACCTCCTGTCATTAGCGCCACCTCATTTTAATCATGAAACTTGAGGCTATTGGTCTCCATAGTGACGCAGTCAGGTGGTTTACCTCCTATCTCTCCGATCGCCATCAGGTTGTTGACGTATCGGGTACTATGTCCTCCGAGGCCTCCATCTCATGCGGTGTTCATCAGGGCTCCATTTTAGGTCCCCTTTTATTTTTAATTTATGTGAATGATATGGCCGCTGTGGTAAGAAATAAAATTTTACTTTATGCTGATGATACTGGCATCCTGGTAGCTGGTAAACACATTTCAGAAATTGAATCCATTCTTTCTAACGATCTTGAACTTATACGTGAGTGGTTAGTGGACAATAAACTTTCCCTACATCTTGGTAAAACAGAATCTATATTGTTTGGCTCAAAGCCCAAACTAAGGTCAAATCCTCAGTTAAATGTCTCTTGCAATGATGTGTCAATTACTCCATCAAGTTCTGTTAAGTACCTGGGTGCTATATTGGACCAGTTCCTGTCTGGTAAATCAATTGCTAGGTCAATTATTACAAAGGCAAACTCAAGATTAAAGTTCCTATACAGAAATAGTAAGTTTTTAACATTGCACACCAGAAAACTCCTTGTCATGTCTCTTATACAGTGCCACTTTGACTATGCCTGCTCTTTTTGGTACCCTGGTCTTATTCAGTCACTTATAAATAGGCTTCAAACTACACAAAACAAGATGATTAGGTTTGTTCTGAATATGGATAACAGATTACATGTTGGTCAAGAACAGTTTTCACATTTAGGTTGGCTGCCTGTTTCAAAACGAGTAGAACAGATCATACTTTGTCATGTACATAAGATTAAAAATGGCCTTGCACCAGAGTATATGGGTGAGAATTTTAAGCCAGTGTCTGGCGTACATAATCGTTGTACTAGGTCTAATATGGTAGCTCAGCCAGAATCTGATTATTTTATTGAAAATTTTACATTTGAAGACTCTGGTCGTTTTTCCAAACCAAGAGTAGGAAGTTTGGGTTCTCAAACATTTACATAATATAATGGTATCTGTGGAACAATCTTCCTCAAAACATCAGGGATGTACCTAAACCTAACAATTTCAAGGGCGCCATCAAGAAACAGTTTTTAGAGTCTTTATAGCTTTTAATAGTATAAGTTTTATTATGAATTTTATGTTCTGTTAAAATACTGTGATACATTTTTAAGTCTTATGATCAATAAGATGCAATGATCTCATAATTATTCTTACACTTATAGTATGCTACAAAGTGTGTTTATTAACTACATATGCAGTGTGTAACTTTCTTATGGAACTTCTGTGATAATAATGAACATGTGATTATTTTTGTTCATTCTTAATCAGTAATATACTTTATTAAACAGTACATATTGTGATACATATACATTATTAAATATCTAATACATGACTGTTTCATGGTTACTGCCACCAATATCAAGGACCACAATGGAAATAAGTGAAAATCATTTTTCTCTTTTTTTGTGTTATCCTTGGTTTTGTGTGTGCATTCCATGGTTTGCTATGCATATTGCTGTGATAATATATTTATATTGTATTATGTAGTAACTATGTAATGTTCATATGTTTACCAAATAAAATAAAATCATTGGCATTTGATCCATCTCTTTTGGAAAAACACCACATTTTCAATGTTTTCGTGCATGGAACAACTAACAAATGTTGAAAGCCATGGTTTGATGTTGTAATTGATTTCATCGGGTGTAAATTTGCTCGCCACACAGGAAAAATACATCGATTTTCTTTTAAAATTTTCACCATGCAACACTTACAAAGTTCATCGCGTTTTCAAATGGGTTGTTATTATATGTTTCTGTACATGTGTGGATAAATAAATCTTTTCTAAATCGCACTTCATTGCCCGATTTAAAAAAAAAATCAGAAACGTGTCGAAAAAAAACATATAAAACTAAGTCACTATACAGCACTATCCGTGACGTTTCATAACATCCGGTCCTTAGCGCCACCTCGGAAGTAGCATTGGCTCATAAAGTTTATCAATGCATCGCAAAACAAGAGGTGGCGCCCCTGATTATGCAGCAACACGTCGTATCTAGTCAGGGTTTTGTTTGTCTTGACATCATACAATTTCCTCTTACGCCGATGGTTAAAAGTGTTGATCGGTAAACGCTTACAAACGTTCAAGTACATGTAATGTCCTTGTCCGACCATTTATGGTTCGGACCGATATAGAACTACGGCATGTTTTATAACAGTGCAGACTGCATACACAATGACTTTTCTGCACATCAAATGGTTACGGCAGCAACCGAACTACGATGTGTCTTTTTGTATATTCAATAGCATTATCCAACTTTCAATTGTTCAAAAATGGCCTCTATAGAACTACGATGCATCTGCATAATAGTATGTAATGTATATAAAATGGGATTACCACGATTCAAATGCTGACGGTCGCTAAAGAAAAACGATGCGTCTTTACAACAATGTAGAATGTATATAAAATGCCCTTAAATCCCTTTCACTCAAAGTGTAGAATATACATAAAATGACCTTGTCCTATCGTTAAAGGCTCATACCGCTACAGAACTGCGATGTGTTTCTACAATGACATTGTATCACTTCCAAAGGTTACGGCCGCTACAAAAATACAAATGTACCACGTGTCTGTATAACTGTGAAGACTGTATATATGCATTCGCATTGGTCGTTTTTAATTGATTACAACGTACGTAAAATAACAGGTATGCGTCTGTATAACAGTGTGTAATTAGTATTCCATGCATGCTCTCGTCGCACTTCCAATGGTAACGGCCACTACAAAACCATGATGTCTCTGTGTTAAGAAGGGTACCGGCATCGTAAGACACGGGCGTTAAATCGCTAACGACATCAAACGATTGCGTACAACACATATTAGATTATGCATGCACAAAAATATTAGCTTCTTGCCGAAGTAACAGATAATTTTGCATTTTTCCAAAAGAGATGGAGCCGATGCTAAGGAGATGGCGCGAATGATAGGAGGTGGCGCCAACGCAGTGTGTATCAATTAACAGTCGTATCGCAATCACATGACGTACATTTGGTAGATAATGTTATTTGTTATATTTACTTTATTTTTTAACGTACATACGAAGGCCATACTCTTTACAGAACATAAACACATTATAGAATAAATAATATGTAGATTTTTTTAAATATGTAAGTTATCAACTCATTTAAGCAGTCACCAGCATTAATAAAACATATTGTACGATATATACCAAAAATGTTTAATACTCAATAAAACCAATAACTTAATTATCAACATTATCAAAATAGTTCATCAACAACAATTTTTGTATAAAGTATGATAATTAACGAAATAAATGTAAGATAATACTTCTCCTTGAAACGATTATTTGTGTCCTTTAATCCAAATGCTTTATTTACTTAAAGGCCAATATCAACGAATCTTAATTAGGCTCATATATGTTGTTTTTCCCGCTATCAACTCCAAAAATGAACATAGCTCGGTCTTTTTACGTTATTTTTTATAATACATGTTTAATGTTTCTATCTTACAAAGACGACCGTTTAAATCCATCAAGACATGATTAGAAAACTAATTAAACTAATTAAAACGCACGCGACTCAAATGTGCTGAAGAAGTCAACTTACAAAATAAATGTTAGTCCTGCAAACATAATAGAAACCATTACATAAAATATGTCACTTTAAAGTAGCTATAAATGTGCATTGGCGCCACGTCCTATTCTAAGCGTCACCTCATTGGCATTAGCTCACTCTCTTTTTGAAAAATGCAAATGTATCTATTAGATAGGCTTGTATGTTCAAAGCAATCCCTTTATGTAATGAGCTGGAAATGTGCTCTTCACACGGGCAAAAGACATCGATTTTCTTTTAGGAATTATACCATGCCATAACTAATAAAGGTCCTCACGTCTCCAAATGGATTGTGATTGTATACTTCTGTACATTTTTTGGATAAATGTATATTCGCTGAATCACACTACATTGGCAAACTTTTTTAAATAATGCGAAATATGTTGACAAAATATATAAAACCTAATCACCCAGAAAAATTATCCGTTAAATTTCAAATCATCCGGGCCTGAGCGCCACCTTGAAAGTTGCATTGGCTCATTTGTTTATGCATCTCAAAAAAGAGGTGGTGCCCGTGGGCACGGGCACCACGATTAACGGCCTTGTACAAACGACATACCAATATTGGCGTTTCACAAAAAAACTACTTCACAGTATTATATGTAATGTTTGTGGACTCTTTATAACCAACACATAGTAGCTGGTTCTGTTTAAGTGAGTGTTATGCGCCCGGATCGAAAGATGGGGGGTATATTGTTATTGGCCTGTCTGTCTGTAATTGTGTCAGTCGGTCAGTCATTGTATGTGTGTGTCCCAAAACTTTAACCAAGGTTAAAGTTTTGCAATATTGAAGATAGGAACTTGATATTTGGCATGCATGTGTATGGGTGGCAGACGTTTCTCCCCCAAGACGTTTCCTCCCCAGACGTTTCACCCCCAAAATGGGGGTGAAAAGTCTGCATAATATGTAAATGTATATTAGCAATAGTTATTTTTAATAAAGTGAAAATAAAGTATTAGTATTTTAATTGAGTGCATTTTATGTGTAAAAAAATGATGTTAGTTGATTCCTGACTAATTGAAATATTAATTAATGATTTTATATCATAACATTTCATAAGGTCGATATAGCAACAGTATAGTTTCTTTTTAGTACTGAGTTGTTTATCTATAAAAGCCTTTAGAAGGAAAATAGCATCCACAGTGCTTTAATTGGTTTTGAATCCAAACTATGGTAGTCATAGATGCATCTGTTGTATTTTACAGTGACATCCAATCATTTTATTAAATACATACATATAAATGCATAAAAAAAAATTGTTGACAATTATATAGTTTATTTATTTATCATATTTAACTGTTACAAGGAAAACAGTTTTGAAATTAATATAAATGTGATTTAACCATTTAATCAATTCACCAATTGACCCTATTTAATTGGATTTATTGGATTAAAAACAACAAACAACTACAGTTCCTCAACACTAATGATTTACATGCATTCCATTCACAGTTAAACCAAACAAATAATCAAACAAGCTGCTTCATAAATAAAGTTAATTGAAAACTTCATAAACAAAACAATTATTTTGATAATAAATCAAGAATAAACTTCAAACAAACAATCATACATTTATTGGGGGGGAAACGTCTGCACTTAAACCAAAGTGTGGGGGGGGGGGGGGGGGGGGGGGAAACGTCTGGGAAGGAAACGTCTTGGGGGAGAAACGTCTAGAGGAGGAAACGTCTTGGGGGTGAAACGTCCGGAAACCCATGTGTATCTCATGGAGCTGCACATTTTGAATGGTGAAAGGTCAAGGTAATCCTTCAAGGTCAAAGGTCAAATTTATGGCTTCAAAGCGGCGCAATAGGGGGCATTGTGTTTCTGACAAACACATCTCTTGTTTAATTACTAATTAACAGAATTCCGGTCTGTTTCAGTGGCTTTCTTGCATTATCAAAACAGTTGCCCGTTTGGCTTTTATTTTGAACAAAAGTCGACTCGGGGTTCCTTCGGCAAACTATCATGTAAATTAGTTCCAACCGATTGATCAGGTCGTGTTTTTTTAGGCTTACTCTTCTTACAGACCCGTGTATGCGTTTAAAACGTTCATTTCATTTCTTTGGTTTCCCTTTTATGATTGTTCCGTTCCTTTTACGTAAACAACATTACATCAACCTGACAGGGATTTTCCCTTTTGATCAGCTATATATCTAAGCACAAACGCCCCTTGCGATCAGCTATATATCTAAGCACAAACGCCCCTTGCGATCAGCTATATATCTAAGCGCAAACGCCCCTTGCGATCAGCTATATATCTAAGCGCAAACGCCCCTTGCGATCAGCTAGATATCTTAGTGCAAACGCCAATTGCGATCAGCTAGATATGTAAGTGCAAACGCCAATTGCGATCAGCTAGATATCTAACTGCAAATGCACACTCTCACAACTCAAGCAAGTCTTTGTGTGAAGGTTGGTTAAAATTCCATAACTGAGGAATTTCAGTCCAAATTTTTTTAATTAAAAAATTATCAAGAAAACAATTTGTGTGCTTTTCGTAGACAAACTGTATGGGAAATGTGCACAATGCTAAGCTTTGTTTCATACACGACCATGATAACATGTGACTGTAATAAAACTGGTTAATTGTGAAGTTCAACAAGATGCATTTGTGAAACACAATGTCCCCCTATATGATGTTTGACCTTGAAGGATGACCTTGACCTTGTGAAGGATGACCTTGACCTTTCACCACTCAAAATGTGCAGCTCCATGAGATACACATGCATGCCAAATATCAAGTTGCTATCTTCAATATTGCAGAAGAATTCATAAAATAAGCGATTTGGGCCACATATATTTGACCTCTCACCTTTAAGGATGACCTTAACCTTGACCTTTCACCACTCAAAATGTGCAGCTCCATGAGATACACATGCATGCCAAATATCAAGTTGCTATCTTCAATATTGCAAAAGTATTCATAAAATGAGCGATTTTGGCCACATATATTTGACCTCTGACCTTGAAGGATGACCTTGACCTTTCACCACTCAAAATGTGCAGCTTCATGAGATACATATGACATACATATGAGATACATATGCATGCCAAATATGAAGTTGCTATCTTCAATATAGCAAAAGTTATTGCAAAATGTTAAAGTTGGCGCAAACAGACCAACGGACCAACAGACAGACAGGGCAAAAACAATATGTCCCCCACTACTATAGTGGGGGACATAATAAAAAAGCTAATTTTGTAAGTGCTTAAAAAATACACCTATTATCAGGAGTGCGCCTAAAAGATACACCTGTTACTATGAGTCAATGCTATTGCGCCTAAAAGATACACCTGTTAATATGAGTCAGTGCTATTGCACCTAAAGGATACACCTGTTATCAGGAGTCAGTGCTATTGCGCTTTAAAGATACACCTGTTATCAGGAGTCAGTGCTATTGCGCCTCGCCTAAAAGATACACCTGTTATCAGGAGTCAGTGCTATTGCGCCGAAAAGATACACCTGTTATCAGGAGTCAGTGCTATTGCGCTTTAAAGATACACCTGTTATCAGGAGTCAGTGCTATTGCGCCTAAAAGATACACCTGTTATCAGGAGTCAATGCTATTGCGGCTAAAAGATACACCTGTTATCAGGAGTTAATGCTATTGTGCTTAAAAGATACACCTGTTAACAGGAGTCAGTACTTATTGGCTTAAATTATACATCTGTTTGGACATATACAGACCATGCAAATAAATCAGAAACAACCTAATACTTTACACTTTATTTGTGGGCAAGAACAACTGATGGTCAACTAATGCAAAATAAAACAACCTTCAAACAAATAATCCACAACATAAAATCAGGGTTCGACATTAACTTTTTTTACAGCAAGACCGTCGGACCAGCTCCTCTTAAAATGTACTAGCCCGAACCTGATGTCTACTAGACTACAAATGACATAGCAAATGAACACAATTGTGTCATGTAACTGTTTAATCAGGATTTATCAGTAAATAATCAGTGAACACCAGATTTTTTTTGATGCATAGAGTAAAACAATAAAATAAAACATTTTTTTGCTTTTCTCCGTCAAATTCAATCCATGGGAACTGACTCGATTTTCCATCTAGGATAAAATTGACGTTTTCGTGTTTCTTCATATTTACGTTTCGTGTCAGTTTAAGCGTCGGATTCTTTTTTATTAACTGATTGTCGGACGAAAATCCGAACTTGAACAAAGCCATTCTTTAAATTACATTCTCTTGTCTGCTACGCAAAAATGTTTACATTGACGATACCGATTTTCGATAGAAGTCGTAAAATAATGCTCTACAGTTCTACGACACTGCAGAAAATCATTAATATATATAACAACTTGACCAATGGAAACAAGTAGTTTCTGCAGGAAGCTCTCCTTTGCGTCTAAAAATAGCGATGAATCATGTGAATGCTCCGCGTTTATTTAAATACACTAGTTTTGTATTAATGTAAATAACGGATACGAGAGTAATTTTACACATTAAAAATAAATGTTTTCACAGCAGTTAGTTATAGTTATATAAATCAGTATAGATTTTTTTTATGTACGACCAGTCGGACAAGCTAGCCCGCAGTTTTACTAGCCCGACCACCGATCTTACTAGACAATGTCTGTCGGACGTGCCTTAGTGTCGAACCCTGAAAATCGATGCTAAAAACACAAAAACATGTTTAAACTTTGATGACAAACGAAATTACAATGAATGTTGTTATACCTTAATGAAAAATGCTAAAAACATAAAACTGAAAATGCATAAGGCAGTTTATAATATATGAATGTTTGAAAATGGCACTGGCTTTAAATGCTGACGTCTTTCCACAAACAATGTTAGGTTTGTTCTAAGAATTGCTTCACATTACAAAACTGGATAATACCTGTAGATGTAATTATGGATGTAAATATGCTTATTTATCTTGGACATTCAACTGAAAAAAATGTTGCTATCTTGTCATGAAAAATAACAACAACAAAACTCAAATAATTATCAGCTAAAAAAAGATTTCATATTTGACTGCCAAAACCAATGTTTGTGATAAAATAAGCATAATTAAAATCAACTATTTGAATTAATAACCACAAATTCTTTTCCAACTCTTCAAAATTTATAGTCCATTCCAAACTCAAACTAAAATCATTAAACCATGAATTGTAATCAATGCTATGTAACGAAATTAATATTCACAGCAACAATGAAACTAACAATCTCAAAAACATCAGTTTTATTCTTCCTAAATAACCCTAACAAGGTAAACGTAACAGTGGCATATTTGTGCGACAGTAAAATACTATGCAATGTCAATGGTAAATTTAATAGTTTAATTTACAAAAACATTTTCAATGAACGGCGATGTGGCAGTACACTATATCTGAAGATTTACTACAAATAAACTTCTATAGAATCCTTTAAACCCACCCCATGGTTTAATCCCCCTAGATAACTACTTAACAAATATATTAACTTGTAATTTTTTTTTAATGATATGCCATGTTTAAAACAAATACAATCTGCATGATATCTTCGTACAATGTTTATACAACGTATATACATTTAATGATGGCAACCCTTATTCAAACATTTAATATTTATTGAACATATATGCAAAGACGTTTTGACTAGAATACACAATACATAAATATTTCTATTGACATGTCAAACAACAAATACTGGTATTGCTTGAAAGCAATTACACTGATATAATGACTGACAAAATATAATTGATCTTCGACTTCTAACACAAGTATTCAATACATTATATTATGTATGAATATAAAAAGTGCTTCTAAGACAAACCTACAGTATGTTTATTTTTTAACCACTTAAGTCATTCAATCATGAAGACTAATTTTGCACAATATAACATGCAAAGCAATCATCAATTAACATTTTCATCTCAAAATGTCAGTTCAACCACATTTAAGAGATTGTTGCCTCCAAAAATTTGCTAAATACTATATTTTTTAGACGAAAAATCCTCCATGCTCTCGAAATCTGACTCGTAAGTTTTGTGCAACGAATATCACAGACCAGTTATCTACACTTGGTTCAAGGGAGCTTATGCAAGCACTGCACAGTTAAATCTGTATTCACATTACTTCCCTTTAATGATTGAATAATTAACAGTTTTCTCCCTTGACTTAAGTCTATAAAAGCAAGCTGTTGGCAGATATCACATGTTCTTTGGTACGTTTTCCGATGCCTAAATTCAATATTAAGGCTAATTATCAATTAATTTCTTATGACATTGAATTTCCACTGACACAACTTTTCATCAAACGAATTTTGTGTATCTTCATGTGAATTGGATTTCAAATCTTGATGCCTCATTTTCCCTGTCACTAATGAAGCCCCTTTTTCACAGAGTCACTTATGCAGTGTTAACCACTTAAAGATCTACGTCTCCAAATTATTTGTTGAATATCATTTTTTCAGGGTTCATTTTCAAGACTATCCCTTCAAATGTGACTATTTAAATGTCATTCTGTAAAGGCCTGAAGCCCCAAGTTTCAAGGCTGCTCTTTGAATGTCACTCCTTCAAGTACCTATTTCAAGGTTACTGTTTTAAGGGGCCAAATCTCACAGTCAAGGACAAAACCAAAAGGACATAGCCTCCACAGTCACTTTCTCAATGACCATGTTTTCGGAACAAAGCATGAAGGTCAGTTATTTTCAAAGCTAAAAGTTTCTCATTTCCAGTTTCAAGGTCACCATTTCAAGTTCAATTTTTCCAAAGGACACAATTTCAAGGTGCTCCACTTTCCGAAGTTGCCTTAACTTCTTAAAGTTGCGTTTAAATGTCTTTTTTGTCCGAGGTCACTCTTTCAAGGCCTCCATCATGGAAGAAAAGTCTGCAAGCCTTTGGTAGTCCGGGTCCTCCTCCTTGTCGTCCTTATCACAGTTCTTGAAGGCAGGGTTGGTCGTGTCACGCGGCACCTTCAGCGTACAGGGTAACATCTCCGCCATGATGCTGTGGTGCGTCACCAGCGATACCACATTGGACCACTCCTTGTCCAGGCCCTGCAAGAGCAATCTATAGGATAGCTGATTTCTTAATTAAAGTGTAACATCTTGTGAATGAAGGCCAGCTTGCACCCCGTTGGTAAAATTTCAAATAGTTTAAATTTTCCTATAAATATATCATTCTTTACAAGCAGAAAACTTCTAAATATTATGTATTATTGTGGATAATTCAATTGATTTACTTGTAACTATAACTTGGAAGAAAAATGATTTCTTTACATAATCATATCCTTTATTTTTGTCATATGATTTGATGTTATACTATGAATTGGATGGATTATCAATAAAGAAATTCCAAGCGTTAGGTATGGGTGCTCTAAAACCAGTTTAAACTCCCATGCAATGCTATGCTTAGAAATGACTATTTCAAGGCGGTAACTCCAGTTAGTTTCATTATATGTTGTATGTGTGCTTCAGTACTGTTTTCAGTTTTTGGTCAATTGGGCACGTTCCTTTAATAAACTTCTCTAAGTGATTAAAAGAATTGTTCCAGCTGATGCGACTAGTGTTTCACTTTGCTTCTAGCTGACAATGCATACCTTTAACTTAACACCGTCTGCAGTCTTCATAATAAGATAGTGTGAGATTCCGGATGGGTTGGAGAACTTCGGCACCCGCACGGAGAGGGCAAAACAGCCTGGATGGGTGGAGCTGTCTCGCACAATGAAGGAGCCGATGTCTTCCTGGGATAGGATCTCCAGGGCAACATCCCTGAAACATGGGTGGAAATCATCAGACAATGCACAGGAATGTGCAAAACATTTTGTGACTTGAAAGCCTAACCATGGGCGAAAATCATCAGACCTTGGACATATTTGACCCTTGAGACCCATAGCATGGGTGGAAATCGTCAGACAATTAACAGTAATGTGTGGCATATTCTGTGATTTTGAGCCATAACATGGGTGGAAATCATAAGACCGAGGACAATAATGTGCATCATATTGTGTTCCTTGTGGCCAAAAGGTACCTGTTATGAGAACAGTAATACCCCCTCATTCTTAAGGGAATACCAATTAAGTTTTTCGCCAGGAAACAAAATACCTGTGAAAATCAAGATTATTTTTCTGACTTCTTGTTTTGCTTCTGTTTTTGGTCTACTTACACATTGCCTGAGCAAACTTAGCCAACCTAAGTAGTTTACAAGGCACTAGAAGCTTACTTACTTAGGCCAGACTTAGATCTAAACTTAAATCCCAAGTAGGGGTTAATGGGCCATGAAAATGATTTCATGACAATCAACAAAATATTTGGCCCCCCTTACCTGGGTATACCGGCCTGGTACCACAAGGCATTGCGTAGTGTCTCGTCCTCTATGTGGCTCCTGTCAAGACCCATCAGGGACTCCAACCTGCAACACACACATGCTCTTAATTAGTTTTCGGTTGTGAACCAATTTATGTCAGCACAATAGCACATCACAAGCCCTGGGCTTATGAGACCATTAAAAGTCATGTGATTATTTAGGCCTTGGAAACTGTAGGGCTTAATCAGACCATCAACCCTGAAAATGTTGTTAAAAATACATTCGAGTGATGTGGCATAACACTTTACCACTTAGATACCAATTTTGACGCATTTGTAGTCCCATCGACAGTTAAATTTAATTAAAAACTGTAAAGAGTTAAGTCAAGGCTTTTTGAGGCCATGAGAATGTCTTGTGCCTATTGTAACCATTGTAACCATCAGTAGTCTAGGGTTATTGATGAGATAATCAAAAGTCTTAGGTTAATTGAGACCTTCAGTATTTTTGAGCTTATTGAGACTTTCAAAATTCTTAATTATTTTTAAAATTTACTAGTAAGTTTTCTTTGTCCTTTTTTATTTTTATTTCAGGAACACTTATTATAAGAACCTTTTCTTTAACTATATATAAAGTTCGGGCAAGTATTTGACTTCAATTCTTTCTGGTACTTGTACTCAAATAGAGCATTAATGGACAGGTCCCCACATCAATGAAGAAATTATCATAATTATGCTATATTAATTTTTCCCAAAACAGATAAGGTGAAACAAATCTTCATATTTACGATAACACAGTGGCCTATACACGCATACCAAGCAATTTTATATCAGTGAGCTTAAAAAGTTCATGCAGGCAACAATTATAATTATTTTTTATCAGCAAAACCTATTTTGTTCCTTTGAGGATAAAACAAAATGTGCCCTTCAAATCATTTATACTGAAACCCTGATAACAGGGGTTTCAATTTATTGAATTGTTCAACAGAAAGAATAGTCACGTGTAAAACTGCCACAAGGGATAGTGTTATTGCGCTACAGAACAATTTAAGGAATGCATTCTTCAGACAGATGGGAGGTCTTCTTCATGAAAACATAATTCACAACCTTAACAATGTCACAGTATCTTGACAAACAAATCCCCGGGTCCCTACAAGAATACCAATAAAAGCTAATGGCCTTAATTCCGGACTTCCTTTTGTCAGAATAAAGTAGCTGAACATTGATGACATGCCATTTAATTGAATTTGATGAATGGATTTTTTAAAATTAAATTGACTTGCCTGTAAGTGTGAAGGGAGCACAGTTTTCTAGGTCATGAAAGTCTGCGTTTATCGGGGAAATAATTATTGGTTGTGAGGAGGAAGCAGAAAAGAATGTGCCTTAATCCGTCATCAGGACTTTAACATGATAACTCACAGACAACAGAATTTTATTCCAGAGAATAATACAGGAGATTGACAAAGCCCATTACAGAAGATATATCACTTTGACACTTTTTTCAAGCAGAAAAATTTGTTTCATGTAAATTCTTTCTTTTAAGAACAACCAAACACAATCAAGGTTTTCACAGTTTGACAAATTCAGACTGTCTAGTTCCTGGTTGTTGATACACAATTCATTAAAAACAATAGATTCCATCCATGTGTCCGCTACCGGCATTGTTTTTCACAACTTATAAAATATTAATAAATGATTGTTTGTAATAAATAAATTAATATTCTTCCACTTAATAGTGTCATGAACATTGCTTGTCATACTTTATGAAACAACAAATTACTTGGGGGATAATCATTTTATTATATAACAAGTACAAACTGGGCAAATACTAAAATGTTTAACAACAGCAACAACAGAAACCACATAATCTGTCATAGGGTAGATAAAAGGTCAAACTTTTAGGATATTTAAAGATGTTAATACTTTAAAGTCAGATTTTTATACTTTTACATCACCATCAATGGAGACAAGGCCATACAAAATAAATATACCATCTACTTAAGGTTTTTGGTAGATTAAATTAAACCAGAATTGATTTGTTATTAAAATGAAAAACAGGAATTTTTGTTGTCACATGAAAGTCACATGAAATTCATCAGGCTTTTCAACTGGAAGCCAATAAGATATAATTTATTTCAATGGCCTATCATTATACGTCTATCAATGTGCAGTAATTTAAAGATTGCAGACACCATTTGATTGATATTTAATCAAATGAAACCTAGATGAATTAACCTATAATTATTTTCTTGTATACTCTATGTATCACTAGAATTGATTTTGAACTTTGGAATATGAAGTATTCTCAATAACATACCTTTCAGTAGGTTTCAATTGGAATTAAATTGCTGGTAAATAACATAAATAAAATTTAATGAGTCCATTAGTGGGAAAATATATACCTATGTTGAAATGTTAACATTAATGGCAAACATCTTCAAACGCACAATGCCTTTAATAGTCTACGTTTTACAATAGTTTAAACTATGTGTATACAGTAATTATTGCAATTATACTCTGGGCTTTGCACTGCATAGCACACAATTCTGAAACAAAAACTATATTTTAATTTGACAAAAGAGTTGTCTCCATAAAAAATATATTTTGGAATAGATTTTTTATTTGGACAAGTAAACAATTTCATTATTCAACAGCATTTAATAAACTGATGACTTGATCAACATTATATCTTGATTGTTAATAAATATGTCCTAAAATAAAGTCATTTACAAAATTAAAAGAAATTACATGCTTAATATAAACAAGTTACAGCACATATTTTAATATTTCTAGTGATTTTGTTATTGCTGAATTGATCATCTTTTTTAATTTTATCTGTTGCCGTTCTGGTTGAACATTCTATTTCAGTTACCAGGGACATTAATGAACATATTAATGACACAGAAATATAATTCAACTTGCAATATTCCTTTATGCAAAGCGATCTATTATACCTTTTTCCTATAAGCTGTACATTAAACTATAAATACATTTAATTTACTGACAATCGTATTGTTATACATAAATTAATTTTTGGTGATGTGTTCATGGGGCAAAAGCTATACTAAATTTAAAAATGTTGTTGTCGAGTTTCCATCGAAGCTCGAATCATCATCGTGTGAAGATTGTATGGCAACATTGCAGTAACTTTTCTATGCACGACCAATTTCAAATGGCAACTATTTCAGCAATGCTTCAATTACTGCGCTGTATATCATCACTTCCATCTCGCACACTACACTACGATCAATTACAAAAAAGGTCCCCTATTCACCTTCAATAACCAAATAGAGACTTCACCGTTTGATTTATGCTTCACCAGACGGGCTTTGATATTTTAAGATAGCCCAAGTTGAGTCACTATTTAAATGCATGAGTGAGAAGTAAATTTTAGTACCACTACATTTCAAGTTCATATATAATGTTGTGACTTTTTTCACTGAATTCAGCCGTTGTATTATGTTGCAAAATAAAGCTTAACAAATTGTATCTCATATACGGCCAGTCATAAAAAATGGTCCTTCTTAAATAATTGATTAATAGAGACGTAAAACATGTAGTAAATTTAAAATCAATCTTTAATAAATTATAATGTATCCAACATGAATAAATTTGCCATTTATTAAATTATTTTGTAAAAATTCATTAAAATCTTTTATGTATGTAAATGTGCCTATTAAAATGTATATAATTCATGTTCTGAATAACAGAACACTGTGCACCATAAATTAAACATTGACAAGTTAAGTACTTTACTACATATAAAATTAGTAAACTGTGGCAAATGTAATATAAAATGTCAATCTGAATACCCTGTATGAATATATCATTAAAATTGAGTGTTTTTTAGTAAATCACGTATTAACAATGAATAATATGTGTGTTCAATACTAGAATTATAATAAATTTATAAATTTATTGCCCTTTTAAATTTATTTATTATTCATTAATAGTTCATATTTTTACCTGCTAACTATTTTATTCTATGCCATAAATAATTAATATAATACTTTATTTACGTTTGGTGAGGTCAATCGTTTATTATAAATACTAAAAAAATTCAATGAGCACATAAAATTAAACATTGCTTTTTTTTTTTAAATTGATTTATTTTTAAATATGTTTAATCAAATAAAAAAAATATCTCACCTTGTGAACTTCCCTTTCTTCTTTCTCATTTTCTTGTCAAGCCATTCTTAAAGATGGCTTCATGTCATAATAGTAGCTCTTGGCATCGTGACAAATTATTACTTAAACTTAAATTTTGTTAAACACAATATTTCTCATCGTAACACACAAAAACACCTTCCAGTCCTCAAATTAAGTTCAAATATGACAAAGTTATGCTCTACCACTGTTATTTAAACATATATAAATAATACATATATATTTCACTCAAATATATTGTCTTGATTAATCAAGTTACTTCACTAAAACATGTAAACCAAAGTTCCACTCCTACATCATTTTAGTACAGTATGTGCCTTACTAAGCTGGCATGCACATATATATAACTTCTTTACAAACACAATCAATATTGTATGACTTTAATCTGCTAAACAAAAGCTGTCAAGCAATGCAGAAATCTTTAATATGCCCTAATATAATTGTACTAAGGATTATCTGTCAGTAGACATAATCTCTCTGTTGTCTGCCAGTTGTCTCTGGTGAAAACAGCCAGTAACCTAACACTGCAGCGAACACCTCCCTGTGTCTTTTCTGAACTCCGACAGACAGGCCTCCCGGGTTGGTTCAAAGACCAAAACACAAATATAGATCTATATTCCTCATAAATAGCCCAATTGTTTACCATATTTCTTCCAATTAACACTTCAATGTAACTGAGTAGAACTGACCGATAAAGTTTATCTATTTGGAATATTATCAGCACCAAATGTTTGAAATGTATCAATCCAGCTAGTTATTTCCTCCTCCTTTAACCCATACAAACACTATTTCTTGCACTCCTGCGCAAGAATTTTGAGTCACAACTCCTGTTATATTCTTTCTAAACCCTCAACAATGTCTAACAATCACTGATCAAGAATATTGGTCTTCATGTTTTAAAAAATCCTACTGCTACCACAAAAAGTTAAGCTTTTAATTCTCAAAATCCAGATGTTTTTAAAATCTTAAATTTCAAAGCTTCTGCGACAAATCACCACAAAAACGTTGCAGCAAAGCGACTCAGACTCAAGAATCGATAACCAATTCCAACAGCAGGCGAAACGTAACGAGACACCTTCCCACCTGCGACCTGTATCAGTGTATCGCAACCTCGCATATCCACTCATGGTAATCAGAATTGCAGTTTGCCGGCAGCACTTGAAACACCAGTTAAAAGCCCAATCAATACCTCCTTTAAAACATGCAAGGTAACTGTTTACAGGGAAATGATACACTGACTTAATTATTTTACATCAGTAGAAAGTTACTGTAACTGTTTTTGTGTGGGTGTGTTTGTCGGTTGTTGTTTTTTTATATTCTCAAAATTAACACTCCCATTTCTTGCATCACATAACTAGGACATATTGCTTTTTATTTCCTAAATATGATGTGACTTGTAAGAAGTGATTTGCAATGATAACTCCATTGTAAATTGTGCAAGAGAAAATGAAAATCCTGTTTTTCAAAGTTAAACACACTGGCTAGCGGCTATATTTCACAAAGGCAGTCCATCACTTCACTATCTTCTCTACATGTAAATACAACTGGTCATGAATTTAGCGTCACAATTTATGTGACATGAAGATGTGACCAGGGACAGGTAAATCAATAACTAACCCAGGTGTATACTAGACTCTTCACAGCTTGTGAGCCAGAAAATGAGATAATCTAGAGAGGATTATGTTTCAGTCAGCTAATATTGTTTTGATGATCAGAACAGAATAAATAGGAAAACAAGTTTTTTATAATTATGTAACATACAATAATTACATAACTTTTTTATAGACAATATGTACATAATAGTGTTGTTGTTGTTTTTAAATTATAAAACAATGTTTGACATTATGTCATGTCACTATGCATTAACCTCATCCATGTTTATTTCTTGTATATTTAGATTGATTTTTTTCCAAATGATATATGTTGTGTATTTTACTTTTAACGCATGTTTTTATAATTTATGAATATTTAAGACGATTGGATAGATATTCTTAATTAAAATCAACTATTCTGCTCTGTTCTGTTTATATGATGCTATATTACAGAAAAAAATTCCTGTCACAAACTGTATTATTTGTTTACAGTCAGGAGGGTTGCGTCTTAATTAGCTTTAATTGTTTTGATGATGCTGCAGATTATAGAAAAGTTTAGTTGACTAATTAAGAAATATTATTATACAATTATGTTCATAGTAAATACAGGATTCTATAAAACTTAAAGATTACTGGCTATATATACAGGGAGCTTTGCATTTATTTAGTAAAAATAACTGCTTATTATTAAGACAGCACTTTTAAATATATTGGGGCAAGAACTTTGTTACTCATCATGATTTATTGTTATAATAATTAATGCACATTTTTTCCACTTTTGTTTACAATTTCTTGATGACCGATTCAATGAAAATTTTATGCTTGGGAGTGTATGGTTAAACTAAGCTGTTTAATGCAATTTCATTAAAATTGATAATAATTTTGTTTTGCGAGAACTGTTATAGCACATTAATATATATTTTTGTGCTAAATATTACAACACCATTGGCAGCAAATCAATGTTTCATAATGAATACCTCAATAAGTTTGGTTTCGTTAAGTAATTACTAATTCAATGGATTACTAATTTGTATTTTGCAAGAACAAATTAAATTAACACAGTTAACATATAGATACATCGTTGGAGTAACAATTGTTATAAAACACTACACCATTTGAAGCTAAGACATGAATAAATGAAATACCCCAAGGAAGGTCAGGTTAAAATACATTATTATATATTCATGTTATTGATTACAAGTTTTCCTTAGCAACTAATTAATAGAAAGCTTATCAACACATTTTCGAATACAATAGATCATATAAATGACAAAAGAAACTTAGATTTTAAATTAACTATTGATTATACAGCTCACACGTTTTGCCATTATGCTGAAATGTTGATGTAGGCATTAGATATTAAAGCTGCATTGCCTTGCTAGTAACATAAATGATATCATCTTTATTTAGAGTTATTTGAATAGATTTGGTACGCACAGGTTAAGGTAATACTAAATTCAGATTATAACCCCCAATGAAAGATATTAAAACGTGTTCTTTTAGCCATTAGCCTATTTGGCACTGATCAAGATTAAAATTATTTTAGGAAAACCGGGATATATGCACGTGCGTAAATAGTAACTTGTCCCAGATTAGCCTGTGAAATCAGCACTTGCTAAACAGGGACGACACTTTAATCTTGCAGTGTTTTTTTCATTCAAAATCAGGTCCGGTAATCCACCCATTCCCAAAGAAAAAAGCATATATTTTATTTTTCCCATATGGGAGCTCAAATCCCAATGCAATGTTTAAAATACAAAACAAGTTCAACATCTATATTAGTATATTAGACTCCCATATTAGTTCAAATCAATCTATATTAGTTCAACTCCCATCTATATTAGTTCAACTCCCATCTATATTAGTTCAACTTCCCATCTATATTAGTTCAACTCCCATCTATATTAGTT